>NW_027507469.1:0-37884 GCF_052324685.1 Brachyhypopomus gauderio
ATGGTTCAAAATGAACCGGTTTGAAACCTTTGGGATAGAATCAAAGTATGAAGCAACATGTGGACTTCAATATCATCACTCCATGTTTTGTGGTGATTCGTACGTGTGTATTCCCAGAAGAGGACAAAGGTGTCTAGGATTCCAAGATATAAGATGCGTCAGCCTCGTCTGGAGCAGCAAGAAGCTCCAGCCGCACAGACGGATCGGCAGAACACGCAGCGAATGAAGCGCAGCCTTAGGCACACGGTGAGGGACGTGAGCCCAGACGACGCGGCACCTCTGAAAGGTAACGGCTGACCTCGGCAAACGCTCCCCTCCTGTTTCCTGAGAACTTTACCTTACCGCTTACCTATGAACCTCCTTCTCATCAGACCTGCAGCTGAACAGTAATGTTCCAGCCCAGACTAAGACCGATGTCCTCATGGATGATTTGCCCACGAGCCCCAGCAATGCACGCACCCCCAGAAGTCCCGTCAAAAGTTTGATTCCCCCGCTTCATCCCAGCCCCCCCACGGCTGTCCCTACTAAACACTTACTGCCACGACGCAGACGAGCTCCCAGTCTGATCAGAGCACGCCCGTCCCTTTCAAACAGTTCTGGTGAGTGTTGCCTGCTCTTCAGCTTCTACATGTGTGATCACTGCGCTTGCACGTAAATTGCTTTGCTGTTTACACTGCACAACAATTACACAACAATGTTTTAAATCTAGTTCTCCATGTTGAATAATGTTTTGCAGTTACAAGGATGTAACTTTTTTTGTTTCATGTAGTGAGCTTCACTTCACGTTACACTGCGGGACGTCTTCTGGGCACAGGAGGATTCGGCTCAGTGTATGCAGGAGTCCGCAAGGCTGATGGAAAACAGGTGAGCATCAGCACACAATACAAGAATGATTGTGGGACCTAATTTCTATTTTAGATTGTGATTAGAACTTTGAGCTATGAGTTTTCCCTAGAGATCCTTTGTTATTCACATGGCAATCAAGTGGTCAAGTCTAATGTACCTTGACCTTTTTCCACTTTTTGAACACAAAGATCCTGATTATACAATGTGATAAGCTTGGTAATCTGTGGATGAGTATTTATCAGACTCCAGATTTATGAGTTACCCGAGAAGCTGTGGCTACCATCTGAAAGCCCTTAGATATGTTAAATATACTGTCTGTTTTGTGTAAATAACTTCACTTCCTGTGTTTTTTATGTGACCAGATCGCCATTAAATTTGTGCCAAAGTATCACGCAGAAAGGTTCATCACTGTTGTAAGTCCAATACCTTTACTTATGTAATATTGCAACAATGTTTGGAACTTTTTAGATGGGTAAAACTGTAAAGGGACTATAAACGCAAAGCTGTTAATTTTCCATTCAGTGACTCCTCACAACACGAATGGAAAACAGTTCACATTTTAGATTCAGGTTTCATCTAATGATTGGTACCAATCCAGATCCCTTTCATGTTAACCTGCTAACCATAATTCCACTATAAAACTTCAAACCCATACTAACCAAGTCTTCCTTAATTTTAGCCCGGCAATACTCGCCGTCTCCCCTTAGAGGTGGCTTTAATGGAGATGGTGTGCAAGCCACCTCGTTGTGAGCATATTGTGGAGCTCCTAGAATGGTTTGAGTGCCACAAGTGCTTCATCTTGATTCTGGAGCGACCCGTCCCCTGCATAGACCTGTTTGACTTCTTGAACTTGCACCAACGCCAACTGCCTGAGCCACTGGCACGACGGATCATGCGTCAGGTGGTTCAGGCTGTCCTTCACTGCCATGACCGTGGAGTTCTGCATAGAGACATCAAGGGAAAGAACCTTCTGGTGAACCTGGACACCCTTGACGTCAAGTTGATCGACTTTGGCTGTGGCGATCTGCTTAAGACCGGACCCTACAGGCACTTTAGAGGTTATTCACCATAGGAATGAAATGTGCACCTCAAGTTAAAAAATGGGATCAAATTAGAGACTATTATAATCTTTTTATTTTGTTACTGATGATTCTCTCTCGTTGTCTCAGGCACCATGGTATACAGCCCACCTGAATGGCAGGTTGACAGGACGTATGAGGGCCGTCAAGCCACCATCTGGAGTCTGGGTGTGCTCCTCTACAGTATTATCTGTGGACATCTGCCCTTTGAGAAGGTGGAGGACATTGTTGAGGCACACCTGTGCTTCAGTGGAAACCCATCCAGAGGTGAAAAGGCAGAAGCATCTTCAAGATAACTAGAAAGTCTAAATTGCAAAATGATCATTTATGTAATTATTTAATCTGGTAATGTAATACACAACCACAGATTGATAAAATGGACTAATGAAGAATGGAGAATTGGCAATACAACATTTTGTAACCGTCTTAAAATGATAAAAAGTTTTGTTCAGTCTTTTTTGTTAGTGATGGAGGTTTCTGTACAGTTCTGTCATTTATAAACTTTGAATAAGCCATTAGAACAGTCAGATCAGAAGTTTCAGATGGTAATTGATTTTCTTTCTCAACTAATCCCGTTGCTACACACACAGACTGCCGCCATCTGATAACATGGTGTCTTCAAAAGGATCCTGCAAAACGTCCTGTGCTCGAGGATGTTCTTGCACATGAGTGGTTTTTAGAAGGACTTCAGAACTAACTCAGGTTAGACAAGGAGTATAAATGGAACATGTTTGCATACACGATGAGGATTTTTTATCCCATTCAGCCACTATGCCCCATGTTTACTCACTAAACAAAGCTTATTCACAAAACCTTTAGGTGAAACAGACTGCAAAAAAAAACCATCTAAACTGTGATGGTAGACATATATTGTAAAAAAATATTAAAGTACAGGGCAGTGCGTGGCACCATACAGTGTATTTACAGTAGGGCATGCACAGTGTAGTCCCAGACCCAGTAGTTAAAGGACAGAGCATGGTTCAAAATGAACCGGCTTGAAACCTTTGGGATAGAACCAAAGTATGAAGCAACATGTGGACTTCAATATCATCACTCCATGATGTTGATGTGGCTTTAGGATCTGGGTGAGATGCCTCAGGATACACAGCTCGAGGCAGGCGCTCCATCCCAGCTGTGGAGTCATGCGTACCTCCTCCTCAGTTTGCCAGCAGGTGAATATTTAAAATCAAACAACAACAAAAATCAAAACAACAACAAAAAAGTGCATCCTGATTGGAACTGCTTTGATGTTTGCAATTTTGATGGTTTTGATGTTGGTTTAATTTGATTGCAGCCTTGTTCATTTTCTGTTTGGACACTATAACCCAATCCTTGTGTTTTCTCTCTTGTGTGTGTTCAGCAAAGACAGCAGCAGAGCACACATCCTTAGCATTGCAGACAAGACGGAGTACGTCAAGCAGCTCAAGGCCCTGCTGGGTTCAAAAGACTTCAGGGAGCGCATCAAGTGCATTGATCAGCTGGTGGTCGACTGCGAAGACAACCCATATATGGTCGTGGGCAACATGTTCCCGGTAACTCATTTGAACTGAATTGATTTTTAATGTTTTCAGCAGCTTTCAGAAGTGATCTGTATAGGGGATCATACGTTGGAGAACATTAAATGCTGGCACATTTTAAATGCTGGCACATCACACTGCTCAGATGTGCCAGCACTGCTCAGAGACAACCTGGCCCAAGTGGTCTAGATCTTAGTCCCAGCTATAGTGGACAATCACCTCAGCTCCAAGAATAACGCCATCTACATGGCAACAATAGGTGCCATTCACGCTCTCATCAATAACCTTGGTGGGTTCTTTTCTCTCTTCACAAAACATCTTGAAGAACACATGCCACTGGGCTTTAGAAAAACAACAACAACAATGATTGTGTTCTGTTTTACCTTTGGGGAAAAGGTTCACACAAATCGGTAAAAGAATGTTCTTGCTCTTTGGCTAGATGTTTGTGGTGCAGATCAAATGGAAATTTCCTTTCATATTAAGGCACAGTCCAATATAAAGAGAAAAAAAAGACTGACAGGAGATCTTGCGTTATCTGACAGCAGATCGTTAAATAATGGAGTTTACAGTGGATGTGCTTAGGCTCTTTTGTTCTGCCTAATATGCACTCAAATAATTATGCATATGCGTTCCAAATGACCATTTGCAAACAGAGCTTTGTGCTCCTATCAGATACTGTTCATATATATTTAGTTAAAGTGTAACATTTTATGTGAATAATTAGTTGTTTTGATAAAGCAGGACACGTTTCTAAAAAGAATGACCATACTGTAAATATTGCTGAACTTGACCAACACTGTCCTTGATCTATCTTTTTTCAGATAACACTACTTCTTCAACCGTTTTGCACAAAGGCTCAATTTCTCAGTGGAAAAGCTAAAGTGGATCTTGTTGATAAAGTTGCAGGTAAGTATACAATATACAGTGTCTAATCTTTTGTGGTTGTGTATACAGAAATATTCTACAAATTCAAATACATTTATCAAAAAACAATTATTTCAGAAAGTCATTCCACTGATATGCTAAGAGATGCCAGAGATAAAAAAAAAGATAAAAGATTTACCAGAAATACTATAATTCCTATATTTATTAATAATATTTATAATATTGATAATAATCATTCCAGAGAGTTACCATAGTTACCAAATACTGTCACTTTAATTGAATTAAATCTTTCTAGGTTAAGAAAATGCTTCTGCAATAACCCAGTACTGTCCAGGGTTGATTTATTTATCTTGTTCTTTTTATAGAGCTGGTTAGGGAACTCTACCCCTGCAAGCCACAACTGGTTGAGCAGAAGGTGCTTCCTCTGCTCTGGTACCTCCTGGGGACCTCCAGCAACAGTGGTACGGTCCACGGGAGGGGTGGAAGCGTGAGAGGGGCCACTGTCCACCTGTGCCGAACCGCAAGGGCCTAAACGAGTTTGTGAAGAACCTCTCGATCAACTGAGAGCTGCCAGCCAGACCTCCAGACCAAAATAAACCCCAACATGGTTTCTACTTGAAGATGGAGATGTTTGTGCATTTCTTACTGTGCCTGCACTTTAAATGAAAGAGAGAGGAAGAAAGTCAAATTAGCAGAAAGCTAAATCATTAAACTCAGAAGTCCTTTTAAATAAGGAGCACAGATTTTAGCGAATCACATCAGGTTTAACATGCCTAGGAGCTCTGCTCTTTTTGCACTTTGAAATACTAACACTTATCATGATAACTGTTGTCATGGTGACTATAGATATATATTGTTCTATGATTGTTATTTTCTGTTGACATATCCTGAGATAACTGTGCAGAATGTAATTTATCACATGCACAAGGAACAAGGATCTATAGTCTTTTTGTTGTTTGGTATGTGTAATGTGCCTTTTCAATTAGGAGTCTTAAATGGTTGTTTTAAAAAATTAAAAAGCTATGATTCACAAAATTACTTTTGTACTATAGCCAGAGCTTAATTTGAGCCGGAACAGGATCTGGGAACTCTGGGAATCCAGTAAATTTCAAGCCTACTAATTATAAGTTATGAAAAAATCTGTCTGCGTTGAACCAATTAATTGAACAAATAATTCTATAAAAGACATTTTTTAAACACAAGATCCACATTCAGTCTTCCTAAATCACATAAGAGCTCTCCCTTTTAGCGATGGCTGTCCGTGTCTCTCCTATAAAGCTAGTTATACTTTCACGAGTGACCGTAGCGCGCGACTTCGCACACCTCGCGCGAACGGCGGAGGCGTTTATACTAGCCGCGTCACATGCAGTGTTGTCTGAAACGATATGATGTGGTAGAATAAAGAAACACCCCTCAAAAACAGGAGAAGGAACATCTACCTGATGAATTTTAATGTTGCTTTGTGTTTCAGATTTGAAAAGTGCTGGAATTTAGGCTATAGTACTTGATAATGCACTTAAAATGCACTTCTTCAATTAACTAAGTAAAAAACTGTCATATTGGAGGAACACAAAAAAACTGCAAAGTATAGTGTTGACAGGACTGACTCTGGGGACTCTGTTTTGCCAATATATTCATTCCTAGAGCAGTGTCTCTTAATCCTACTTGTGGTAATTCACATAGCTCAACACACATAATCCACTTCACTAATGACTTAATAAACCGTTTGTTTGATAAGCAGTTGGAGCTAGATCATGTACATTCAATACTTAGTGTGTTGAATCGTGGAATATTTAAAACTGTGTGGAGCAGTTAGGAACAGGACTGAGAAACACTGCCATAGAGTTTCAAGCTCAGCTCCAGGATACCAACAGCTCAATGTTATTCCAATTTTAGAACAATACAGTTGTATAAAATTAAAAATAATTTAATGCTAAACTGTGCAGTGTTGTGGACACAGGACTGAAATATGAAACCCCTGCTTTAGCCCTACACTTCCTCCTCCCTACTCGTAAACTGTGTGGTGACTCCTTCTTCATGGACCTGTAGCACAGGCTCTCACACTGACCTCCCCTGACAGCCGGTGTTCGGTCGAGTTGTGCTTAGCATCGAGTTGTGCTCGTTTGCGGTTTTGCACATGCGCAGACCCACAGGCTTGTCATTTGTTTCTATTGTCATTTTGACCTATAAACATGTAAATGTTTTACATACTGGCTTTGCAAACATGACATGAGGCAGGATTTCATGAGGCAAATTCGTGGTGGTGCCTCCACTTTTCTAGAATGTTCAGAATGGTCAGCGCAAAATTTAAGAGATTTCTTTCCATACTCTCTACTTCACTGTAATCCATGCCTTAAAAACAAACAAAAGATAAGATATATAGCACATTATACTCAGTACTCTATATATAATAGAGATGTACTATGAAATGTACCATTTTACATACAAATAAAATTATAAAAGTTATCCCATCTCTTCTCTCTCCCTATCCATATATAGCTATGGAGAACAGGTGGGATGAGGTATTCAACTTCCTCTCTCAGGGATCATACCCATCTGGGTATAATAACTCCCAAAAATTACATTTGAGGAGGTATGCTTCCAAATTTACTGAAAAGGGTGAGCATTTATTTGTTTAAATGTAGCCAGTGTCTTGGTAAGGTAGCTCTTTAATTATTATACGACTTTAATGAATGTTAATGAATATTCAATGCAGAAGGACAGCTTTTCTTTAAAAGTAGAAAAGCCATAAAATCCAAAGAAGAGGCAAGAAAGCTTTCAGGAATTTCACGCCTCTCCGATTGGAGGACATTCAGGCATCCTGAAAACTCGAGCTGCAGTGTGCTCCAGATTTTACTGGCTTGGCATGACCATTGATCTTGCCAACTGGGTATGTGTTGAAGTGCGTTCTTGTGTGTTTTGAGCTGTTGATAAATCTGCATATCTGTTATAAATGAATGAATGAATGAATGTTTCAATTTATATAGTGCCTTTTCAGGATACCCAAGGCGCTTTACAATTGTTAAGACAGCTACCTCTCAGACAACCAATCACACACCGGCGAGAAGCGGCAGCCAATTGTGCACAGCAACTTGTTTTTATTGAACAGAGAGAGACACAGACACACACTATGGGCATTTTTGCTGTTTAAGCATGGTTACATAAATGTGTCTCTAAACATACTTAATTATAGCATTTTACCCACATGTCTCATATCAAAATGTTCAGAACAATCTCAGTTCTCTTCCTAATGAGGTTACATTGACTTAGAGTATTGCATAAATAAATAATATGGTCCTAAACCTGGAAATATGAGGCATATTTTCAAAAATTCTTTCATATTTTATATGAAATTACACATTTACTAAAAGATCAATAATATTGTTGCTTGAAATATGTTTGCACAAGGGTTTGCTTCACAAAAATAGTGAAACATGTAATATATATAGTAGTATACAAGTATAAATTAGTGTACAAAAATGTGTACACCAAACTACGAAACTCCCATCAAACTCCTGAACTACAGGCTAAATCAGCTTAGCCAAAACCATATCCACTCATCTAGATTATTATATACTATACTTTCACATCTACAAAGCAAGCATATAGGCAAAAGACAAATACGAAATAATAAAAAAATAAGTAAAAATAATTTTATAAAGAATAAATTACGAATTTTGCACAGAAGCAGTTTCTAGCGATATTGCATTTAGTCATCGATCGTTTATATTTTTCATAAACCCCTCAGGAAATCAACACAGGTTCATCAGTAGACGCTAGCTAGCCAGATGCTAGCTAGCTGCTAGCTAGCGAACTAACTACACGGGACCATCGCGAAATTCGCGACCCTATCTGTGATCGTCCGCTATTATAGTGATCAATATTGCAAAATAACATTCATTTAGTCATCGATCATCAACATACCTTCACCATCGCCATGTAGATAAGTAGACGCTAGCTCGCTAGCTAGCGGCCGTCAAAGTCTGTATTTCCGTGTTTGTCCGAGGTGAAACGGATCTAATGCCGTCCTAAAACCCTCCTACATCCGTAAAGGGCGATGTGAGTGATGTCAGCGGTCATGTAATGACTGACACTTGAATCCGCCAATCACAGCAGTCACAGGCAGGAGCAATAACCCCCCCCTTGTGCAAGCCATAAAAGGATTAGCCATATACGGGCGTGCTTCAACTCGGTCATGTATTGCCATCTTGTGGCCAGTCTGCTCAAGCATGAATTAAGATTTTTTTTTAAACAGTTTCCAGTTTTCAAAAACGTTCGAACCGTGTGCCTGCGATGTTGTATCGCTGAGATATTAATAACATTAATGTATATACTCGCACGGTGGCCATCTTTGACGCATGGGTGCGTCAGTAGACCTGGGTGTCAACCACATCAAGCCATACAGAAGAAGCCAAAATGATGACAGGCAAGTCACCACTCAAGAATCTCACAAGATCCTCAAAGAGAATGAGACCAGCACATGTTCTGATGGCCCCAACTCTTTGACCATGGGAGGAGATTTGGAAAGACTAACTGAAGACCTTTACCTGCCACAGAGACCATCAGTTATCCACTTTGCCCCTAAAAAACACACTCAAGTCTGTGATGCAACAACAGAGGTAAATTGAGGCCTACATAGGTCTTGAATATATTGTTTCTTGTTTAGTGTTTATTTGATCCATTCCTTATTATTCAATGAGTCTTTATACAGACATTTTTTCAATTACACAATTGAGAGTATGATGAGTTTGCCTTTCACAGCTTTCTGTATACCAGTCAACAGTGTATGTGACAATAACCCCTGTTGACTGTTGAAGCATCCCCCAGGTTCATCAGCCATACAGGAAAGCATACAAGAAAGAGGTTGTTAATGAGTTCTGTGTTCAAGTTTGACCTGTTGGTCATTTGTTCAGCCTACCCTTGTTTATAGTTTGCATGAAAGGGATTTGGCCTGTTCAAACTATACATGTTGGCCCGTTGGCCATTTTGACCTGTTGGACGTTTGTCAGATGCACTATGTTGCCAAAAGTATGTGCATACTTCTTCTAATGAACTGATCTGGCCAGGCATGGTCATTGTATGGGAGGGAAATCTTAATTCTACATCATGCAATGGCATAGGGAATTGTGTATAGATGGCCCTGGGTTTGAAAGGCCCTGGCGTTAAACTAGGGCAAATGAGAATGGTGTTCATGTATTCACATGCTTTTGGCCATGTAACTGTAATAGTACAGGGATTAGAAAAAACAAATATCTATGCTTTGACATTCATGCTGTGCTTTCAGTTGGAATGTTGTGGGCTGCAGAAGACTGTGGTCGGGTGGAGGCAGTTGTTGGACCATATAAACTGTTTGATTCGTCTTTCCGTACACTGCATGGGACCGAGTGGCTGGCTGATGATGTAAGAGACTAAATCACTGTCAAAATGTATTACAAGAGGAAGTATAACATTCTTTAATGGTTGTTTATTTTACAATGCAGGTTTTTGATGCGTACTTGCACACACTCATTGAAAAACAGCAGGTAAGTGGCAATTATATTTATGTAGCTGTGTTAGGTATTTCTTGCAACATAATTAAAATTTCAGTTGTTCTTAACAGAAAGCTGTTCACCAGCTCTGTGCCGTTATTGCAACATCGTTGTTTTCTGGACAATTCCAGAGACTCAGAAAGGTACTTTCATCACATTTACAGTCTAGCAGTAATGATTATCAGTAACAATAATGACAACTTTGTATTCAACACATTCTTTAGATGACGTTTCCACTGGAGGAAATCTGGATGTGCCCTGTAAACACTGGGGCTCACTGGGTTTTAGTGGTTAGTTTACCTTTCCTTATTTTTCAGAGCAGGTTTGTTTACACTACAAGTCAAATGTTTGGTCAGACCTACTTTGTTTATTTTTATTATTTTTGACATAAAAAAAACTGGAAAGATGCTAAAGCAATGAACGAATGCTGTGCTCTATTTATGCTCTAATAAACAAATATTAGATTCTTTGAAGTAACTGTCCTGTTCATGAAGCAGCACCTATGATGCTTTAACATCAGTCCTGAACACATTCTCACATGCAGAGACCTTGTAGAGAACTAAAGTTCTGAAATAAAGGGTGCATTTAAAATGAAGTATGTTGAGAATTAATTAATATATACAACAACCTTCCCAAATTGTCTTATAAACAAATTAAGGCATAATCCTTTAGATTAAAATGCCTTTTTTTGTGTTCAAACATTTGACTGGTAGTGTACATCAGTCATTATTTGCATGAATCGTACAGAGATATTCTAATTGTGCTATGATGCAGCAGAGTGTTATAATATGACGAGAGAATAACATGAATGAACTAATTTCTTTTAGATTGTCAACATGTCTGACAAGGTCCTTGTGTTGATCGATCCCCTGGCAAATGAAAGTG
The DNA here is from genome assembly GCF_052324685.1 of Brachyhypopomus gauderio. NCBI lineage: Eukaryota > Metazoa > Chordata > Actinopteri > Gymnotiformes > Hypopomidae > Brachyhypopomus > Brachyhypopomus gauderio. The sequence continues at coordinate 10,741 of NW_027507469.1, forward strand.
CACTCGAGCGCAAGCTGCTACGTAACTGGCGGTAATAACATTTTAACATTGCTATTTTACAGTGCTAATTTTGGAGCTTTTTTCTGAAAAGAACTGGTGTGATGTTAAACTGTGTTCTTCTATCATTTTTTAAAAACAATAATTAGGAACTTCTTAAGGATGACAGGCCATGGAGACCAGGAGCCTAAATGGACAGTACAAACAATACTGCACAACAAGCAGCAGGATTCCAGCAGTTGTGGGATTTTAGTGTTGAGGGTAAACCTTTTGAAAATAATGTGATGGGCATTTATAAGTAACTGATATTACTCTTACCATGTAAAATGCCACTTTGCAGTTTGCAGAAGATTATTTCCAGAGGAGAAACATCAGCGCTGTCCAGACATCCCCACAAGATGTTACCAAGGCACGACTTGAAGTAGCCTGTGCACTGCTGCAGTGTAAAGTTCAGTGGTATCAAACACTGCATGAAAGCAGTGCCATAAAGTTTTCTTTAGTCAAAACCCATATAAATCCATATTCCATCATCTGACTCAAAGGTAACGAAACTATCAATCTGTGTCCTGTACCATAAAGCTACTGCAGAGACTCTTTACTACATGATTATTTCTAGAGAATGAGTGCTACAGTTTAAAACCATACTAAAATCATTGTTTCTAGGGAATGCAGATGATTACTGTGTGGTGTGCTCCTTGCTGGAATCTGATGCAGACAAGAGCATGATTGAAATGGTAATGTATAACATAAGCATACTTTGTATTATTAGACAACTGGAGTAGTATTAGTACTAATATGTACCTAATGGCTTTTTTTGGGGGGTAGGTGTAGTGTGATTTCTGCAGTAGGTGGGCACATGTTGAATGTGCCGAATACAACAAAGACACTAGTCTTACATATGTGTGCAAAAAATGTTACTGTTGTAAAAAGTTAGTGTTGTGCTTGGTTTATATACAAGTTCTAATAAAGAAGTTCTAATAAACTGCATATCCATGTTTCCCTTGTCCATACAGTGCACACAGAGTTAGTAGCGATGTAAAAAAAAAAAAAAAAAAAAAAGATGGGTGTGATGCTGGGCGCAGGGAGACGGACGAGGCACGAGTCCAATAGTCTTCCACAAATGTTATTTTATTTAATACAAAAATAGTCCAGACAGCGCACGTATAGCTTACACTAAGGCTGGGCGATATGGAGCAAAAATAATATCTCGATATTTTTAAGATGAATGGCGATATACGATATATATCTCGATATTTTTTCTTCCCAAAAGGTAATAACAAAGAGGCAGTAATAAGTCAAATCTAGTCCCAAATGATTTGAGCGAGGAAGAGAGGCGGGGCAGGGCGGAAGTTGTTAAAAAAGAAACTCAAGTAAATTCACTATTCATAGTGTTGTGCGTGAATGATGCGTTCATTGAACACGCTCATTGTGTTCGTTGAACTGAACGCAACACATTTTTTAATAACTTGAACGTGAATTAGTTCACGTTGTGTCATGAACGGTAGACATCACTGTAAATCAGCGTTTCTCAAAGTGTGGGGCGCGCCATTTTGGTGGTGGGGCATAGAATTTCCCCATCTTCTGAGGTGGGGAATTATTGAAAAAGTTTGAGAACCACTGCTGTAAATGAACGTTGGAATTTGTTTTCCATTGAAAACTGAGTGACATCTGTTTTCTCTTTTGAAACGCAATGAGAGAAAGTTCATCCCTCGCTGGTGCCACTTAAATCATGTATCACCAGACAAATGGTTTTGACGTTGTGTGCGCAATGCATTGTGGGCAACGTAGTGTCCGGCTGAGAATAGTTAACATACTGGCTAGTTAATAACATACTGGCTTCCGCACGACGTTACCCGTGATGAATTGCAGCAGAGCGGGGTAGGCATAGCACATATAGTACGTATAGTGATTTCTAGCTTGTAGTTGTCACGTCTGGCTCCGCCCCTTCTAGTCTCGTCGTTTTTATGTTTTCCTTGTTCTTGTCACGCCCCTCTGTTTCAGCTGTTCCGTGTTAGCTCGTCTTAGTTTTACAAATGTGTGTGTGTGTGTTTGTATTGCCTATGTAAAGACTATACCTTCGGGGATCATTGTCGTTTCTTTATCTCCTAGTTGGTGTGTATATATAGCCTATGTCCAGACTATACCTTCGGGGATCACTGTCGTTTCTTTATTTCCTAGTTGGATGTGCACGGCCGTATTCACGCCTTATCTGTGATTCGTGGTTTTGATTAGCTTCGTGTTTGTGTGTGGTTAAAGTCTCTGTTCCATTTTCAGGTTCGTAGTGTTTTAGGTTTTCAGTTCATGTTTGGTCTCTGTGTTCTCTAACGTGGTATCGTGCCTGGCAATACATGTATGTTCTGTTAGTCTTCATGTTCATGTATGGCCGTTACTTGCTTCCCGTGTGTTTGTTCATGTCGGTGTATGTAACAATTAGTTGTACTCTTGTTTGGTCTAGTTTTGTGCCCTTGTCATTTCCGCTGCCTTTTAGTATATTAAGCGTTAGTTCTCTATTCATCATGCCACGTCATTCGCGGTCCACTCGCGTGTCGTCTGCAAATGTAAGATGTGAAATAAAATCGAATGAGATTGTACTCTCTACTTCGCATTTGTGTCCGCCCCTTGATTGCGCAACAGCCAAATCGTGAAAAAAAGCATTTGAATATCTCACGAAAAAAGTAAAATGAACTGAACTTTGAACTATTTCATAATTAAAATTGTGAACTTTGAACGTGAACTGTTCACTTTGAGCATGTATGAACTGAACTTGAACTAGTTCAGAAAAGCTGTGAACTGGCACAACACTGACTATTCAGTATGGAAGTAAGCGGTTTCGTACGCAACCCATAACACGTGTAACTAACGCGACATAGACTATATCGATATAACGATATTGTCTCATCTTATATCTCGTATGAAAATATATCGATATTTCTCAAAATCTCGACATATCGCCCAGGCCTAGCTTACACACATGAACGTATAAGACTGACATAAATGACTAACAAAGACGAGCACGGGACACTGCGCGAACGCACATTAAATAGACAAACCACATAAGCGCCGAGTGTTCACGAGATGAGCCACAGGTGAGACTGATGAACACACTCAGACACAACCACACCGACGGAGATCCTGTCTACGACTAGACGTAGACAACATAAACACACGGCTGAAAGCTGAAACACATGTACTGAAACACATGTACATAAACACATGTACTGAAAGCATGATTTGATAAGGAAAGCATTATTTGATGTATGATATCAGCCTATCGAGATATGCTCACCATGTAAAATATTAATAAGGAAGCTATAATAGATTTTAATCCACGCTTCCCTTGTCCATACTGTCAGGGTTGGACCCAGGACCGTTCCTCCGGTCGCCACAAGGAGGAGCCCGCGAGCTAGACCTGGGGGCAATCAGGCACTATAGGCTGCAGGTGTTTGCAACCTACTTAAGGCGAGCAACTTCAGCAGTCCTTTGCTGAAGTTGTTAGTTGTATTCACGCTCGCAGCCTAATTAACCTAATTAGTCCCTAAATGCACATGTAATGTAATGAAAACCAAAGGAATGATTGTTGAATGTTGGTTCAGGCCTAAAGAGCTTGTTCTTATCAAATTTAGATAACACTACACTAATCAATATTTTTTTTCCTTAGGTGACAATTCCACATCCTGTCAGTTGAGATCCAATAATTCAGAGACAGTTGACAAAATGTATTTCCCAACCTGGGAATAAGGGTAGTGCGCTGTCCACACCAATCTGTGGTGGGGAGTTTGACATCTTCAATGGGACTGTGTGTCTACTGGAGAAGAAAAAGACCAGGAGCAAGAAACGGCAGTTCTTTACCCAGATTTTCCGAGGCAGTTCGCTTAAAGCCTGGAAGAGAGAACGGACCAAGATGTTTGCATCTGGTGATGGTCCTGATGGAGGTTCTGTGGGTGCTGTTAAGAAGCAGAATGAGGAGGAAAGACAGGTTGCTGCTGAGCCCACAACCATCACTCTCAGTCCACTTTCAGTTACAAGCTGCACGTCAACATCCGTTACATGTGATGTGGTATCGGACGAGTCCACCACTGCATTTGAGCCTGAAAGGCAGGATCAGCTGTTTGTACGTGTCTTTCTCCTTTGAGGGTCATGATATCAGCTACCCAGCCAAACCTTTCCTGCTGGAAAAAAATACAGGGGCCTTTTGGACAGGAACCCTAGAAAACGTTAACCGGGTGAGTGACAAGATGCTGCATATTAATAACAACCCAGATCATCAATGACCTCAAGAACAGGGTAGATAATTAATTTACATTTGTTTTATAGTATGGTTCATTTATTTAGTATGTCAGGGTTAGTTTTTTATTTAGTAAAAAATAAATGAAATAAAAACAATACCACAACTTAGTCAAGGGATCCATTTGAGAGACCAAACTTCCCAATCAGTGTGGCCAAGGGACTCTGTAAACATTGTTCTGTAGGAGTGAATAGAGCTGGAAAAATTGCTGTATGTCTCATTATCCCATGAGCAACGCACACATGAATCATCTTAACTTTTATTTATATGATGCTTGCTTGTTCTAGGTATTTCCAGGTCTTAAAGGGAACGCCGGCTGATAACATATGTAAGCCTTAATATCGTGTAATTACTCTAAATTATTAAGACACGTTGTAAAAATTCACAAAAAGTAGCAGATTTATTAGATTTTCTGTAAAATCCCGCTGCACGTAGGTCGCCATTTTTATAACTGCTGACGGGCGCAGCAGGTAGTGATGTCAAATGGTTGCAGTGACTGGCCGTCGCGCTTGAGCACAGCTAGCTAGACCTGGCTACTGTTCAGCCTTTTCAGCTTGAGCCAGAACGCAACATTTCTGACATCAGCGGCTACAACACCCACCAAGTGAGTGACAGAGAGAATCCAGCGCATGTTTATGTTCACGTTTCTTCGTGCGGTTCTCGCTCCACATTCTGGGGCTTTTGGACTTTCTGTGTGGGAAAACTGTGGGCACTGCATTGTGTTTTAGTCTATGTTTAAAACCAACAGCACCCGTCAACTCTCACCAGTCGGGCTCTACTGAATGACTCTACTGAGAGAGCAGAGCCGCGGGTCTTTTGGTAGCTGTGTTCGTCCACACGCTGCTTCCCAAATTTTTCTCCTCTTTTTATCTTTGGGAAAACTGTGAAGACTAATATCAGTCTTCCCACTGCCTTTCGACTGGAAATAACATCCAACGGCAACACAGTGTGGCATGGTTTTTTTTAAGGTAGCTCAGCTAACTAACATTAACTCTAGTGATGTCGGTCGCGAACGATCCGGCTCTAAGAGCCGGCGCTTTGAAGTGAACGATTGGAACCGGCTCCACAATGGGAGCCGTTTTAGGATCCTATTTGGGAGCCGCTTTTCCCTTCAGTATTGCGCTTGTGCTCTGCAAGTGCCACAGTTTTTTTCCCAACATCGTTTTTATTTGTCCTCCGGTGCCTCGCTGTCTCTCCCTCTCCTTGCACGTATTGCTCTGCTTCTGCCAGTGGTAGAGAGCGGAGAGTTTATTTCCTCAGTCGGTGCTTAAGCTAAGTTGATACCAGCGCGAGGGTCCGTGCGCCCTGCGTGAGGACCCCCGTGCGAAGTGAGGTCGTGCACCTCTTCAGCGCAATGAACAAAGTTATGTATGCCGGGTTCATACACCTTTACAAGGTGGAATTCAAGCACTTGTACGTCACTTTTCAATATTGAAAAAGGCCATTTTCAATATTTCCCAGCACCTTAAACTTAAATATTTATACATATACTCAAAATTATTCGAAATAATTTGCTTGTTTATCACATCGATTCAATCAGACAGCTATTTGTTGTGAAACAAAATACAGTTACATTTTCAAGTACTTTAGCACTTTTCAAACCTGGAACACAATGCAACATTAATTTTTGTCAGGTAAATGTTCCTTCCCCTGTTTTTAAAGGGTGTTTCTTTATACTACCACATATCGTTTCGGACAACACTGCAAAGAATGTCTCCACGGCCCGCATGTCAAGCGTGTGCTCCACACATCTGACCAATCACACGCAGCTTTCAGTTAAAAATGTGGTGGTAAAACACTGGAAAAAAGTTATCTCCACTTTTTTTGTGGAAACTGCAGGCAATTGGCCAAGCTGTATTGCGTTCTATTTTGGTGCTATTTTGTGATAATTTAATAATTGGTTATAATAAAAGTTTTATTTATAAAGCATTGTTATGCAGCATTTTTACTCATCACAAGTGCTTAACAATGTCAATAATGAAACAATGTTATAAAATTAGGTTTAAGCTATTAATTAATAATGTAAAAAATATATATGGGGAGCCGTTTGGGAGCCGACAAGAGCCGGCTCTCCACAGTAAGAAGAACCATTAGAGCCGCATCTCAAAATAGAGCCGAAAATCCCATCACTAATTAACTCCTTCCAACCGCAGTCAAGTTTAGCGTGCTGCAACCATTTGACGTCATCTACACAGCAGGCATTGCGCGTCAGAAAACATGGCTGCGCCCATATGTCAAATATTTCGAATAAAAGTGTTGATTTGTAAATAAATTTGCTGCTTTTGTGATTTTTTTTTACATGTAATTAATCTAAATTATTAAGACATCATATTAAGGCTTACAAGTGTTACCAGCCGGGGTTCCCTTTAACATTCTTTAATGCCCGTGTACTGCTGCAAAGTTTAGAATATACACTTATACCTCTTGAACTCTTAGGAGTTTAGTCTGTACACGCTTCAACCTCACACTGAACACCGTTAATTAACTAAATGTCAGTAGTTATGCTATAGCTATGATGATCCTGTGGAGGACCCATGCCACTGTGGAGATCTCGTCCCAACTCCTTTGATCTAATCATAGTACAGATCCTCGCCCATGCCCATCTCTTGCATTCCCTCAAACACCTATTAGTCAGCAGTTGGCAAATATAGAGTGATACATTTTTAAAGACTTTGGTAAGCTTAGGTAATTAAAGCAGTTTTTAATAAATGATAATAAGGAAAGTAGGTAATGTTAATGTCTACCTTCTCCACCTGCAGTCCTGCGTTCCTTGTGCACAGCAAACAAACTGTCCTGGCTCTGCTTGCTTCAGGGATGCTGTGTGGGAAGCGGCCGCATGCACCATTCTGGCCACTAGTGAGCTTCATCCCCTGAATACTGTTGGTCTCCATGGATACTCCTCTCATTCACCTGTGTTCCAACAGCCTCATCACCACACTATATAACACTTCCAGTGTCTCCCAGTACATGTGAAGTACTGCCATCACTTCCTGGTCTGCATATCAAGTCTATGTTACATTATGAAAACATTTTGTCTGACATGACATAAAAACGGAATAATATGACATTTATCAAAATGTATGATTATGTTCATTATGTTGTAGTCTCTACATGCAGACCACCTTATTATTTTGGAGACATACACCATCAGAATGGCACTTCCAGATGTGTGTACAGCTGTGTGGAGAATTCCTTCATGGTGTGACGCATGTACAGAGGTGGCAGGAGGCAGAGGCTGCAAACTGAAAGCTTCATTATCCATGGTAAAAAGAAACACCAAGACTCAGGCCAAACGGCAGTAATAATGTAGATAGCAGCACTTTCATGAAAAGGGACATTTCAGACCTTAGTATTGCAAAAAGTATTTGTATTCACAATTATTGTATTAATGTTGAGGACATCTGATTAATATGAAAATATTGATTTCTTCAGAAATGCATTTTATGATCATATTCAGAGAGCTGCCACTGTGTACGTAATGGGGTTGAAGAAAAACATTGCCCAGATCTTGAAAAAATGACCAATAATTATAAAGAGCTAATGCTTGAGATGAGAAAATATGATTTTGTGATTGATAAAAATATCCTTAATGCTGTGATGTACACGGAGAAATGATACATTTAAGCAAAAAATTTGAAAATGTCAAAGTCCAATTTGAATCATTATAGTGGACCCATGTGGGTTGGAGTCCTGCCAAGCACTGAACGATTCGGTGAACGAATCTTTTGAACGAATATTTTTAGTGAACTGATTCTAATGATTCAGTTCATCTAAAAGAACTGCTGTGCCCATTACTAACAAATAATGTTACTCACGATCAATGGACACACAATTAATTAGAAAAACGACCACATCGTGCCGCTGCCTCTATGTACTCCATATGTGCGAGCTATAAACTGGTGCATTACGGTTGCCACCTAACGGCAGAAATAAGAACTGCAGGCAATACGCTAATCTTCAAATAAAACGAACTTTAAGACTGACAAGTAAATAACATTCGTTTGTAGACAATTATCCGTCCAATGAGTAGAGATGTCACGTTTTGTGGTTAACTCTGACAAGCATACATTACTGCTAATTTAATTCATGTGGCAGAATATTTATTTGACAGCAGTTAAATAAAACGACAAGGTATTATGGGTCATTTAGTCCAATACTCCGCAAAAGGTAATTATTTTGCTAGCGTTTGCTTTCCCCCTTTTACGTTGCTAAGTGTTTCTGCATATCGGAGTCATGGAGAAAAACATGTTTTGATATCAAGGTAAATCGCCAAGGTGAAACTCCAAACAAAATATCTAAAATCCCTCAGTCGTTTACCGACCCCCAAAGAGACAAGACACTTTTGCATTTGCTGTGGAAAAAAATCAACAAATATCTCCAAATATCTACAAATTAATATCTTCAAACAATTAATATCTCAATTTAATATCTTCAACGTATTAATATATTGAATTAATATATTTACCGAATTAATATCTCGAATTAACATATTCAACGAGTTAATATCTCGAATTAATTTGTTTAACCTGTTTAAAATGTTGTTTTCCCTGCCTTTCACTGGGCTGCGACCAGTGCTCCTTTGTGCCACTGGAGTTTCGGCCGTTGTTTGGTCTTTTCTCGTTTACAGGCGGCGGGTCCGAGATCAACAGACGGAAGTCGAAGCTGCAGCTCATACCGACACCTGCGACGGTAAATTAGGCAGCTAGCGACGAACACACCCCTATATTCGCAAGCTGGTTTGCTACATTAAACTAGCTACTTATCACTATGTTACTTAGCCTAAATAAATTGGCTACCCTTTAACGGCAAATTTAAACTAGGTTGCATCAAAGTTTTTAATATTTCAGTGTTTTTTTAAACATCTTCCTTAGGACATGATCGGGAGCCTTTTGCATTGGACGAAGGCATCTTTGAGACGCTCCATACCCCGATCCGAGAGGTAGTTGGCTATTATTGGTGAAATCTTTCTTAGCCAGCTTCATTCTGTTTAAATCAAATCAAATCAAATATATTTGTATAGCGCTTTTCACAACACGTTGTCACAACATGTACAGGATTTAGGGAAGTTTCTGTGCAGAACTGTAGCATGCATTGTTTATTTGCATGCTGGTCACAATAATTGTAAAATGCAGGTCTTGCACATACTTGTCTAGTCGCAAAGTAACACGTATTTGGTTTTCTCCATAGTTGAGGCTTATACAGACTCGCCAAGGATTGGACAGAGCACATAGGATGTTTGCCTTCACCTTCTCATGAATGGGTTCTTCAGCTACACAGGTTCCCTTAAGTTTTTAATGTGTATCACAGGCACAAAAATATTTTGTTACCTGAGGGTTTATAAGGGGTTTGTCCATTTCAGTGGTAAAGTTATTTTTCTGCTTGACTGCAGGTGGTGGAGGTGAAGCTCCAGCACAAGTCCATCTACAGTGGGCTGGAGAGTGAGCACTGGTGGGTGCTCAACAATGAATTCTACTGGATAGGTGCAGAGGTGAGTCATGGGAACAGGTTCACAATTTCAGTAAGAATGGACATGCTACTGTAAATGTCCCTTCAACCTAATATTTTCCTTGTATTTGTAGCTTACCCTCCACCACTTTGCCAGCGCTAGTGCCGTGGCCTGCATCAAGGTAACAAAGAGTCTTGACTATAAGCATCTTTCACTAGCTTGTCCCATTCTGAATTACACTCATCAGCATGTCCTCTGTTAATTCAGCGGAGGGGATCCAGCATCACAGACGCCACCATCTACCTGCGCACCTGTTCAACAACAACGTCGGTGCAGAATATTTTTCTGGTTAGTGCTTCCTCCTTGAAATGTGAAATGAAATGTGAAATGTGCATATTTTGTCAATTGTGATTTTTACACCCCAATCGAAATTTGTCCTCCGCTTTTAACCCATCTGTGCAGTCAGAACACACACACACACTAGTGATTACTAGGGGCTGTGGATCACACGTGCCCAGAGCGGTGGGCAGCCCTAGCCCGGCGCCCGGGGAGCAGTTGGGGTTAGGTGCCTTGCTCAAGGGCACCTCAGTCATGGCCTGTCTGGGAATCGAACCCACGACCCTCCGGTCACAAGTCCAGTTCCCTAACCGCCAGGCCATGACTGCCCACTCCTTTCTGATTGCATTTAGAATTATTTGTGGTGAGGTTTTTAGAAAATGATATCTAAAGGCATTTTTATTGTGTGTGTTTTGTAGCAAACGGTGGTGTCCACTTGGTTTAAGGGTGTCTCCATTGGTTCGGATGACATTTTCAGGTCATCCGAATCTAGTCACACCCAGACCCTGGAGACACCGAACCCAGCTGTTTTTTCCAGCAGTCCATCCCCACCGAGAGCACCCCCTCAACGACCACCTCCAGGCTTTTAAACACCTACACATGAATTGAATTCTTATATAAATTCATAATTTCACAGTGTGGCATGCGTTTTATTTTTCTACGTAATTTAATATTTTTGCTTGCATGTGTGTTTTTCAGATGCTGAAGGTTTTCCCATAACCACATGAGGACTAGATGTTGGTCTTTTGGGACACAGAGGTAGAACATCACATGGACTGATCACCCACCTGGAGCGTTTTACATCTGCCCCTTCTCTTTCCCCCAACACTCTGTTTCATCTTTTGAGGTTTGTGTAACCCTAACTCATCTTCCAGATTTCTCATGAAAACATAAAGCTGTGTGTAGTCTTTATTCTGCTTTTCTGTCTCTTTCGTTCTGTCCATCATGTGGGTCTCCAGTGCTTCTTCCTGGATTAGAGACTACCGACAGCTGTGCAACCTGAATTTCACGCAGGCTCCCAGGACAAGAGGACTACTGCAGTTTGTGGACCATGACAGAATAATAAGCCTTGACAAGATGTGCATCAGGATGATGAGAGACTTTATGATCCACGCCAGAGAACAGAGACAAGACCAGAGGACTGAACGGCATCAAGAACCGATCGTCGGGATTATTAGAACAATCACCATCGTCAGTGTGCAAGGAACTGTGAGGAAAGCCCGAAAGAATCACCATTCGTGGACTATTCATCATCACCGTGGACAACCATCAGGATTACAGATTCGACCATTTTGGGATTTTTGGTTATCAACAGCAGATTATCAGTGCTCCTGTCATCCTCATCAGACCTCTACAACTAACTCAGAATGCTGCAGCACGACTGGTCTTCAATCTTCCTAAGTTCTCACATGTGACTCCTCTGCTACGCTCTCTTCACTGGCTTCCAGTAGCGGCACGCATCAGATATAAAACATTGATGCTTGCTTACAAAGCCAAAAATGGACTGGCCCCTCCCTACATGATGTCCATGGTCAAAAGCCAATCCGTACAGCGAACACTCAGAAACTCAAGCTTGGCTCGACTCGAAACTCCATGCTTAAAGTCTCATGGAAGACAAAGCTCCAAACTATTCTCCGTCCTGGCTCCAAGATGGTGGAACGATCTTCCATTAGCTGCTAGGACTGCAGAGTCTATTGCTATCTTCAAGCGTAGACTGAAGACCCACCTGTTTGTTGAGTTCTTACCAGAGCACTAACTCAGCTGATACCACTTGCCGTGGTTCTTTAAATGGTATGTCTGTCTGTGGTTATTTGTGCTTCTTGGCAAATGTCTAACTTGCAAAAACACTAGGTAATGACATTGACTCCTGTAGTTTAGTAGTAGTCTGACTCAATGGTATCTTGAATTCTGGCCTATTCGTACTATTTCCTAGGATGAATTCTGTGATTGAATGCAAAGCACTTTGTAAGTCGCTCTGGATAAGAGCGTCTGCTAAATGCCGTAAATGTAAATGATTTTGTAAATTGTTAGTGAAATAGTTATTATTGTTTTATAAATATTTATCAGTAATGTGATTGTGTTTTAATTGCAAAGGAGTCATACTGTCTTGTATTTTACCTTTGGTGTTACTCATGTAATCATCAGTATGCTTAGTCTGATTGTGTGGTTTGTGTGTGACTTGTGTATTAGTCTGTATAATTTGATTTTGTGTTTTTGTGTGATTTGTGTATTTAACCAGGCCACCCGAAGGGGACTGGTTCCTGCTGGATACACGCACCTATCCGGATACAAGCACCTGCCGGTGGATGTACTGATGCCAGGGTTGGACGTGCCATTGCCACAAGAGGTCGTGCGGATGCTAGTTCCTATCAGAGGCTCACCATCTACACTGAAGGGACTGTGACTACTTGGCCGGGGAACGAGAACTGTGACTACTACTGTAGAACTGTAGAACCACCCTGCGCACCACGGACTTGTGCTAACGGGCCGCCCAATGGAGGATGGGTTCCCTTTTGAGTCTTGGTCCTCCCGAGGTTTCTTCCTATTCCCCTCCATCATAGGGAGTTTTTCCTCGCCACTGTCGCCATTGGCTTGCTCATTAGGGATTTGGACCCATAAGATTGTTAATCTTGTAAAGATTGTGAAAAGCACTATACAAATAAACTTGACTTGACTTAATCATTAGTGAGTTATAGGCTAATTATGTTTTAGGTTGAATGTATCCAGTTATGATATTTGAGTGATTCACTATTTTCCCAGCTAGCAACACTAACCATGCGATACCTGAATTTAGTAAACTATAGTGAGAGAGGAATATTACACTGGAAACACACAGCCTAAATTATTACAAATAAATAAAATGTATCTTCAAGAGAGGGGAAACAAAAGAAAGTAGAAATAGTTTCTTATAGACAGTTTGCATTGGTGCTTACTAAAATTTCCCTGGTGGAAATTTTCATTTTTTAAAATAAACATTTTAAATGACTAGCTTTTAAATAGTACAAGTGTGCTACAAATGCACAACATAAAATAAAATATAAGTACAAATGTAACGCAGGCACCTCCTCAGCTAGGAGGCAGACAAACGCTGAGGAGAGCGAGATTTATTAGAAGGAATTCCATAATCATAGTCGTAACAACAGGCAGGGGTCGTAACAGGTGAGCCATCCAGGTTTGACAAGTTGATCGGCATAATCAGACACACAAAGAGAACGAACAGGGCAATGGGGAGAACACTAAAAGGAATGAACAATGGAACAGGAACAATACTCACGAAATCAAATAACAAGGATCGCGGAGCACATTGGCAAATACCGACAGAGCAAATGAACAGAACAACCGAAAACGGGCTAGGGAGACACAGGGATATAAATACACAGAACTAGACTAGACACAGGTGAAGACAATGACAACATGGGCATGGCAGACAGAGGGAAACTATGGTAACAGACAAGCAAGGCGGGATTAACAAGCAAGGAACAACAAAGACACGAAGAGCAGGACACCGGAGTGACAGCTAGGAGAGGGGGGAGTAGCCCTACGTGACAATAAAATGTAGCTGGGAAAATTATATTACTATATTACAAGTGTGCTGTAAATGCACATCAATGCATAATACATAAACTGTAGCTGGGTAAATTATAGTAGTGTGTCGTTAACAGTGGTGAACGGGATTCTTCAAGCCACCAGATTTAATCCGTCACCATATCCAGTCACGAAAATCCATGAGAAATTTGGTGGAGACACTACACATTACTGAATTGTTTACTAAAACTATTAAGGGAAGGAGAATTGCAGGTGTTCATACACATGTTGACTCGCTAGCCAGCAGATGTGTCAATTCCAGGTTCCGAAAGTAAAAGTCCTCACCAGGATTTTACTCAAGCTTGCTAGATTTTCTAATTAGTGCAATCCAGGTAAAATTAGTGGAATCAACACAATCCAGGAAGCCTGAGCAAAATCCTGTTGAGGACTTTTACTTTCTGAACCTGGAATTGACTCCTCTGCTAGCCAGGTAAAATGAAATGAAATGTGTGCTCATTTCACATTGCACATTTCATTTCATTTTAAAATACCTGGCTAGCTAGTCAAGGTGTGTATTGAGAACACCTGCAGTTTCCCTTCCCGCCTCCAGAACGCCACTCTGCAGTGTCTACTGAGTCTCTCCTGCTTCTGGAGCCCCATCAGAGCTCAGTGCTCCAGCTGGACAGATCCATCCAGCTGCCAGATGCTCAGGTAGCCAATCAGGAACAGAGGATTCACTTGTCTAAATGAACTGTGCAAATATGATGGCTTAGGGAGGTGTTGTGATGCTGAGAGAAATAAACCACTTTGGTCTCCCTGTTACCTTGCGTAGATGTTTTGCAGATTTGCAGCAAGGCAGGCTCACTAGTCGTAGCTCTTCACAGAAGAAGAAGCTCCTGAGAGCCCTGAATGCCTGTATTTCAGTCAGATGCCCTGCGTTTGGAGAGGACTACGAACAGGTTCAGCTAAACAACCCTCTGAGCCATTTAGAACACATCAGAACCACATGCAGTAGTCTGCAGGAACTGCACACAACCTTCTTTGTTTTCTCACTCTGTTGCTGCTGAAGTCCAGGAGTAATGCCCTTCTGATGTACTGTCTTCCACAGGATGCCCATGAGTTCCTGATGATGTGTTTGCTTCAGCTGAAGGAGGAGGGAGAGACACTCAGGGTTTCCTCCTTCTCTTACATCTGCCCTGTTGCAAATTTTGAGTTTCACCTCAAATCTGTGCGCACCTGCAGCAGGTAATTCTTTGCTATATCACCACATCTCCTTCTTGTAAATCAACTGCTCTTAACATGTGTTTCTTCAGAGTGTGCATTGTCACAAAGTATGCACACACTTGGTATGGGATAATGTGGGTTATTTCTGTGTGAATGTTGTAACCTCTCTGTTGATTTCTGTTGTTTGAAAGCTGTGGACTGCAGAGCTCCAGAGTGGAGGACTTCAACCACCTCTCTGTTAACCTGAGCTCTACCTTGACTGACAGCCTACACAATTACTTCAAGGTCTGTCACCACACACACCCCTACTGGACAACACTTTTTTGCCAGTTTGTTAAGTTAGGGAGCCATCCTAACCATTGTCACTCTCAATCAAAACTTTTTTTCAGTCAACGGTTTTGGAGTTCAAATGTGAATGTCAAGCTCAAGGCACCGAGGCATGTGAAGTGGTGGAGTTCTTCACACTCCCACGGTGAGTCTCGCATTATGTGAATTACCACAAACAATGAGTTTTAAAGCAGTCATCTCACACTCTTCCAGTTCTTACATCATTTTTCCTTTTGGAACAGAGTTCTGATCCACTCCCATCAGACCCTCCCATCAGACACTTCCATCAGACACTTCCTTACGTAACAGAAGTGGCTTTATCCAAGTTAGATGTCGTGCTGTTGACACCTGATTAAAAAATCTTCATCGTATAGAAATCTGGCAAATCTGTTTTGTGTGTGTGTGTGTGTGTGTGTGTGTGTGTGTGTGTGTGTGTGTTTTGTTTTTGCTTGTTTTTTGTTAATGACAATTGGATGGATTTTATTCCTCTCTCTACAGCTACAATTTGAATCTGAATTTTGTATATTTATTTAATGAAAATGCAGTTTTACTTTTTCTGTCAAGTTGTAATTTGATCAAATTAAATTTGTACTCCATGACTTGAATTTCTATGCATGTTTTGGAAACATATATCCTTTATAATGTTGTCAAACTACATTCAGTGTAAATGCAGGAAAGGCAATCTATAGATTCAGTCAGGCAATCAGCTGTGAAGAAACAGTTTATAAGCAATCAGGAAATATTTTAGGACAACCTGAAATATTGTTGGACAGTTATAAATTAGAGGGGACTTTAAAATGCAAAAAGAGTAGCTGATACTGTACATGTGAAATATAATTGAACCGCACTTTTCATAAAAGCTCAAAGCCCTGCAAGGTGCCCAAGCTGTGTGTGTAATTGTGCAGATTTCTTTCACTAATCAGTATCTTACATTCTAGTATTTGGATTTTTCTAGTATAATAATGTATAAGATGAATCACTAAACCTTAGCACTAAAGGGTGAAGGGATTTCATGATCCATGAACCATGACCATGAACTTGGTCGTCCCCTGCGGAGTATATTGCAGAGTCACTGAAAGGTTGCAAAGGAAAGATTGGGCAAACAAAAACAAAAAAACACACAAAACCCTCACAACATCGGGCATCATCATGACAGTCAAGAGATGATTTAGCCCCAAAACCTCATCTAGATGAGATTCTTAACCCAACTGTGGGCCGCGAACGCCACCTTGAGGGCCTCAAAAGAACAACAGTTTTAAACTTTGGGCCGCAGAGGGCCGCCGGACCGCATTGATTTTGAATAAAATGCAGTACACTTTCTCACCACTAGTAGCGGTAGTGCGTCACTTAGATATTTAAACAACGTATTTAATATAAGTTAAACTTATATAGCGCCTTTCTAGTACCCAAGGACACTTTACAAAAATCCTATGGGGAAAAAAAACAAATAACAATTAAATAAATAAATATAATTAATTAAACCATACTATGACTATGTGGAAGGGAGAAAATACTGAGAGAAAAGGTGAGTTTTAAGCTGAGTTTTGAAGGAGGAAAAGGATGAACAGAGGCGGAGATGTTGCGGGAGGCCATTCCACAGTTTTGGGGCCATTACACAGAATGAGCGCCCACGAGCAGTGACAAGCTTGTATTTTGGAATCACCAGAAGACCTGTGTCTGAGGACCTAAGTGTTTGGTTTTGGATATAGGGTATAGAAGTTGTGCTAAATAGTCTGGAGCTTACAGCTTCACACTTAACGATAACAGAACGCAGCACTATTACGTCATATAGCTACTGACGTTAACAACGAGGCCGTGACAGCGCTGCACAATAGAACCAGGTCAATATATCGCGAACATCACATTTAAAGTACCTGCAAACCCGACGCGACGACGTTTACATTAATTCTGTTAGGAAGGAGCGTATATCGGACAAATGGGTTGCATTTACTCGTGTATGAAGGTAGCTATCTAACGTTTTTATACGTTGTGGTCTAAAAAGGAGTAACCGGCATTTTTATACCGGTTATTCTCCGATTCTCCGATATTTTCTCCGATATTTTTCGATTTAAGATGTGATGCTTTTTAGGGTGTACTGAGGTTTCCCATACCCATGATTTGACAAACCAATGGTTTCCTACAGAAAAAGAACAAAGAGGGTGTGAATAGTGAAGTTAAAAAGAAGAAAAAGCAAAGATGGTGGAGACATATAGAGTCATCCTCCCTGACACAAGTAACTGACACTCAGTCCTTGAATGTCAGCTCCTCCTCCATCTCTTGCTCCTCTTCCTCTGAGGGACACTTAACCAGGTATGAAAACCGTCCCAGCCTTATGAATTGTGTAGTCACATGCACATGTGTAGTCACATGCACATTTGGTTATTATTTATTCTGTCTATGATTTTTCCCTGGAATTATTTGCCCCCAGGTCCAACAACAAACTCCCTACTGAACCCAAGAACACGGAAGGGATTGTTCCTGGTCAGAGCTCAGAATCTTTTATGATTTTGTACCTTTGCATAGTATGTTTTAGTCAAAGACACTTACTCCAAGGTTTTGTTCTCTCCATAGGGGCTGCTGATAAAGATGTGTGCTCTGTGCCCATGGATAGGTGGGTACATTATTAAAGTCATCTTCATGGCACAGTAAAGTATGGACAATCTATAATGGTTATATATTGACATTGTGGCATAAATCAAGAGAAACTGAAAAATATTAAAAACAACATTTGTATGTATGTGAACATTTTGTGCACTACACAAACTCCATATTCATCTGTCACTTTACTCTCTCTTTCAGATTGCCGGCTGTTGTGGTAGAGGGAGACTTTCGTGTGCAGAATTTGCAGCACCTGTTACCGCACATCGTCAGTAGTGAAAGGGTGACTGAGAGTGGCCAGGGTGAGGGCCAAGGACACGCCCCCACTGTTTCTGCTGGCAGAGACACAGAGATCCAACAGCTCTGGTAAAGACAGAACACGTTGTGTTTTAGCACACAACCATTACGTGATTTTGCAGTGTACACAGATGTAATGTACACAGTCTTTATCTCTGAACCAAAATAAAGGCACGTAGCAATTAAAGGAGCAATAAGTATTTTTGCAGTTCTTCTTCAAATTCTGAAATTATGTGACATTGACACCTAGTGGCCTGGAAGTTTTACTGATTATGTATTAAATCTATTCTAAACATTAATGTCCTGTTAGGTTTCCCAACATTGGGAATACATGTTATATGAACGCCACTCTGCAGTGTCTTCTGAGTCTCTCCTGCTTCTGGAGCCCCATCAGAGCTCAGTGCTCCAGCTGGACGGATCCATCCAGCTGCCAGATGCTCAGGTACCTGATCTGGAACAGAGAAGTCACATGTCTAAATGAACTGTTCAATTATGAGTGCTTAGAGAGGTGTTGTGATGCTGAGAGTTATAAACCACATTGGTCTCCCTGTTACTGTGCGTAGATGTTTTGCAGATCTACAGCAAGGCAGGCTCACTAGTCGTAGCTCTTCAAAGAAGAAGAAGCTCCTGAGAGCCCTGAATGCCTGTATTTCAGTCAGATGCCCTGCGTTTGGAGAGGACTACGAACAGGTTCGGCTAAACAACCCTCTGAGCCATTCAGAACACATCAGAACCACATGCAGTAGTCTGCAGGAACTGCACACAACCTTCTTTGTTTTCTCAACTCTGTTGCTGCTGAAGTCCAGGAGTAATGCCGTTCCGATGTACTGTCTTCCACAGGATGCTCATGAGTTCCTGATGATGTGTTTGCTTCAGCTGAAGGAGGAGGGAGAGACACTCAGGGTTTCCTCCTTCTCTTACATCTGCCCTGTGGCAAATTTTGAGTTTCACCTCAAATCTGTGCGCACCTGCAGCAGGTAATTCTGTGCTATATCACCACATCTCCTTCTTGTAAATCAACTGTTCTTAACATGTGTTTCTTCAGAGTGTGCATTGTCACAAAGTATGCACACACTTGGTATGGGATAATGTGGGTTATTTCTGTGTGAATGTTGTAACCTCTCTGTTGATTTCTGTTGTTTGAAAGCTGTGGACTGCAGAGCTCCAGAGTGGAGGACTTCAACCACCTCTCTGTTAACCTGAGCTCTACCTTGACTGACAGCCTACACAATTACTTCAAGGTCTGTCACCTCACACACCCCTACTGGACAACACTTTTTTTGCCAGTTTGTTAAGTTAGGGAGCCATCCTAACCATTGTCACTCTCAATCAAAACTTTTTTTCAGTCAACGGTTTTGGAGTTCAAATGTGAATGTGGTCAAGGCACCGAGGCATGTGAAGTGGTGGAGTTCTTCACACTCCCACGGTGAGTCTCGCATTATGTGAATTACCACAAACAATGAGTTTTAAAGCAGTCATCTCACACTCTTCCAATTCTTACATCATTTTTCCTTTTGGAACAGAGTTCTGATCCTCCACATTAAGAGGTTTGACATGCTGGGCAAGAAACTAACAAACCTAATGGACATCCCCTCAGAGCTGGACCTCTCTGTCCTCCCTGGAGTGGCTTCACTCGGGCAACCGTTAAGGTCAGCTTGTACAACGGCCTGAGCATACGCTCTCTCACCTCTGTCCACCCTTTCACAATTAGCAATGAGACGCTAACTGAATGGCTTTGTGATGTGTCCACAGTGGACCAGCATACACCCAGGACAAAGGACATGAGGAGGATAATCTGGAGAAAAGCTCTGTGCCAGAACAAGGTAAACATCAGCCATTTTCCTACAGTGATCAATTAAATTTTGGATTTACAACCTGTCTACGTTTATACGTACCTGCCATAATGATGTAGTTCTCTCAACCCATTAGTAGTAAATGAGAGCAGAGAAGGACAGGGAGAGAAAGTACAGCACGTCAGCCCACTGGTGAGGATATAGAGAGAGAGATGAAAAAGAAGATTGAAAGATGCTGAGAGAGACTGAGAAAGACAGGCTGAGAGAGATAGATAGATATGAGAGAGACCCATATCAACGATCTAAGATGCATTCTTACTTAATCATATGAAAAAACAGATGTACTTGTTGTTTGCAGGAAACTGTTCACACAGACATCTACAGACTCCACGCTGTGGTGTCTCATTTGGGTGGCAGCATGGACAGTGGTGAGCAGTCTGATAATATCCACAAACATGCAGTAGAAACTATAAAGTGACTAATGACATCTTGCTTCCCTGACAGGGCACTACATCAGCGACGTAGCTGAGGAGAAAGGAGAGTGCTGGTTAAAATTCAACGATTCAAAGGTTTCAAAAAAGACAGAGCCAGCCGTCCTTAAGAGCAGGGCAAAAACAGCCTACCTGCTTTTCTACATGCAAAGGTAGTAGCTCACCTTCTAACTCAGGTACATCTGCTGAAACACATAGAGAACTGGCTGAATTCCAGCTGCTCCTGTTTTGCTGTTGTCTCCAGTGGGGCTGGAGAGAAGAACGTGGTCCCGTGGATGGTGGACCAGGGAGAAGCAGCAGTATCCCCCTAAACCCAACTCCATGCCATGACTAAGTCAGGATACACATGTAAGCACCTACATCCTCACTTAACAAGACAGACTACACATCTGCTCAGTTCAGTTCAGGTCTATTTCTGTCTGTTCCTGTCGTCCAATCGTAGGAGATAATTCATTAAGAACGGCTTCTGCCTTTCAGATTTGGGAACATAGATACCTCTGTCCATGGGGACAGATACAAATTCCATAAGATTTTACATGTTGGCAGAAACCTAACCTTTACCCTGCCCTTACAATCAAAATTATAAGGCTAGACACAATTAGAAACTTCCTTCCTAAATTACCGCTCACACTGGTATGTGTGGTATATTACATCTTTTTATATTACTGGTAAGTTTCAAGTGAGTTATTATTTGTTCAACATTAACACTCCTCCCCCCTTGTGTGATAAGGCTACAGACTACCATTTTAAAATGATTAATGCTTAGATGGTATTTTCATTACAATTAATTAGTTAAACATGATTCAGACCAGCAGACTACAGGCAACTGCTAAATAACAAGCTGTAAAGGTGATCATCACTTCAATGCTATATCCGTTATATCTGTTAATGGGTTGCGTTTCTATGGGAATTGTGTAAATAGCCCCTTGCTTTTCTTCCAAATCTTAGTAGATAAAAGGCTTTCTAATAAAAAATGACTATTCATGAATGACGTCACTTTAGACAGCATGTAGCCTAGATGACCTGTCAACGCTTGATTTTCTCCACCATTCATGTGTTAAAGGCCAGAAAAGGCGTGACACAGGCGGACACTGCTCCCGACTCTGGCAAGTACGCAACAAAGCGGAAAGACTTCCGTTGTTTGAAGGGTGAACCGAGTGAACCAAGCGGTGTCTGTTTTGTCCGACTGATCTGAGAAGTTGGGACGTGCCGGAGTAAATACAGCTGAGCTGCTGGTGAAAGCGAGAACGTGAGAGACTCTGCTGCTGGTGCTGTCTGTGCACGAGAAGCACGCTGATAAAAAGCTAAGTGCAACCCCCTACCTTTTTAGAAGAATTTTAACCTTCTGCCATCCACCAGTCGTAGTTTTAGGGCAGTACATTTTAATTTTTCATTTTTGTTTTAGTTTGTTGGAGTCCGTTGCTATAAATAGCTAAGTTGCTTTCTATTAGGCTGGGTACTGCTATAGGTTTATTTCATTATTTGATTTTTGGTTGTGTGTAAGGGATTTGGATTTGTTTGGTTTGATTTATTTTGGGGTTTATAATTTGGAGGGTTTGCTGTGGTGTTAAGTAGTTTTTTTTTCCAGTGCTAGCCTATTAGGGAACATTTTGTTTGGCTAAAATATTCTATATTCTTTGGGCTCCATTTTTGTGTTGCGTCTTTGTGGGTTTGTGTGTTTCTTTGTTACAATTTCAGTTATTTTGAGTGGTGACTGCGTTTTGTTTTTGTTCTGTCCTTTGTCTGCAGCATTGCTATCCAGAACACTAAGTGGACTGTTGCGTGTCCCTCCTTGAACTGGCTGCCGAGGTTCTGGACTGGGACTGGGTGCACTTGGAGTTGATGGATTTTTTTTTTTTTTTTTTTTATATATAAAATTCTTTTGTTGAATAAATATATTGTGCAAATTCCCATCTTCTCTCTGCATTTGTCAACTTGCGACTCCCCAAGGTGTAGTGGTTGGGATTGGGCTAAGGGAAATATAAAATTTTGCCCTTTGTCGGGAAAGGCCGTGACATTAGTAGTAAATAGTTCTTGGTTCTTTTCTCTGGCTGTTTGCCTAATGTCGCTCCTCAGTCATTTTGGACTCCTCAGTTTTTACATTGTATTTGATAATTGCCAGTGTTTGCTTTGAAAGTGAGCGTGCTGGTTGTGTTCTCCAGAGATCTGCACAATGCATTTATCACACTGTTCACGCTGCTCACCATGACTCACTGGTGTGTCCTGCTGTCAGAAGTACAAAGGGTTCCAGAGCTGGACAGCATCACCTGCAGCATTTACATCGTTCTGTGGATTTGTATTCGCTCCTTCATATTCCTGAACATTGTAATTGGCATTTTTGGTAGGTTACACTACAAGTCATTAGTTGTGCTGAATGAAATATGCAGATGGTAAAGTTGTGCAAGGGCAGAAGAATTCATTCATTGTCATTTAATGAACAATATTAATAAGCCAAATCCATGTTGCATACCCACACATGAAAATACATTCGGTTCTGTAAGGAGCGAACTCTCAAGTGCAACAACGAATTGAAATGCAGGTGAGTAGTTCTTTCATGCTGTAGTTTTTTTACTTAATTTGCTCAGACAATCTTTATGCATGCAAATAGACACATTAATAGCCAAGTTTTGTTTGTTTTTTGTTCTGATTTTAGCAGATTAAGCCAGTCTCTAGTTAGTGGGTAAGTAATGGTCCCATGTAGATGGGAAGCAAAACCTGTAACATTTGTGACTGTAATATGTGCTGGAAAAACCACAAAAGGATCTAAATGCAGCGTAGTGCTTCTTTATCCTCCAGACACAATCTACTGTAGCTAGCAGCACAAGACACACACAAAACACACAGTACAAAAAGAAGCGAACACAGGGCAGCAGGGTCAGGGCAGCATGGTCCATACAGTCCAGAGTCCATTACAAATCCAGGGGTCGGGCTGAGAATGAGGTGTAAGGGAGAAGCAAAGGTCACAACAACGGTAGGCAAAAACGAGCAAGGAACGCTCACTATGCAACGTCAGAGGCAAAACTTCACAATGTAAAGTGGTAAGTGAGTAGTGTAAGAAAGGTGGAGGAGGGTGGGGACACACAGGGACAGGTGGAGGTCATTAGTATTCAGGAGATTGAACATGCATGTTTCGAGAAGTTGAGACCCTGGCGCTGTGACTTCAGAAGAGCGGGAGGCTTGTGTAGCTTCACTCCTTCCTTACAGTCACTTGTGTAGAATAAGTGAAGGGTGTGTGCAGATGTGTGTGGGCGTCTCCCTTGGGCTACAGGGCTGGCATACCATGACAAGCCCTAGTCCAAAATACAATGTACAACTTTTTGGTTACTATATAGGTATTTTTTGGTTACTGCATTTTGCTCTTTGTCCAGACTTCCTACTACACTTGAGGAGGATGAGGAGTCTATTTCCACCCAGGAGACTCCACTGTATATGAAGAAGATATTTTAGACTGGGAGACGTATGTGGAGGAGAACATCAATCAATCAATCAAATTTTATTTATATAGCGCTTTTTACAACAGTTGTTGTCACAAAGCAGCTTTACAAGTGCCGAGTCCTAGCCCCCAGTGAGCAAGCCAAAGGCGACAGTGGCAAGGAAAAACTCCCTAGTTTTTTGCATGAGGAAGAAACCTTGAGAGGATCCAAGACTCAGGGGGGGAACCCATCCTCCTCTGGCCGACACCGGTCACCATGACAACAACAACAACAATTTAGATAGAAAGAAGAGAAAGAAAAGGAAAAATATGTAATAATGTCCATCATGATGTATGCATCCGGTTAGGCAGGAGGTGGCTGGCCCAGGATGGATCGCTGGTCTCCTCATCTCATTATTCCTCAAGCAGGCGGGCAGCCATGTGGAGAAATGAAACAGGGAAAATTAGCTCTGTATGAGGACATATACAGGACAGGTGAAATTATAAACATTTCCGGAGTGTGGCAGCATCTCCGGCATTTAGTTAAATTATTACAGCCTAGCTAAAAAGGCAGAACCAGAAGGTAACATAGGCTTGGGGGCATTCTGAGACAATGGCATCCGTCCACTGCACTGTCAACAAACTTGAGTGACCACGAGCAGTGACAGGACGACAGCACCAGCGCCCCAGTCTACCATAAAACCCTTCGCCTGTGAACCCCTGGATCTGTACCTTTATCTAAGGGGGGATATTAATTATCAAACACTAAACTTAATAAGTGGGTTTTCAACCTAGACTTAAAGATTGTGACTGTGTCAGAGTCCCGGACGCATTTAGGAAGATTATTCCAAAGCTGGGGGGCCTTACAAGAAAAGGCTCTTCCCCCTGCTGTTACCTTATTAATTTTTGGAACTAATAAAAGACCAGCACCCTGTGATCTTAGTGGGCGTGGGGGTTTGTAATAGGAAATAAGTTCCTGAAGGTACTCAGGAGCAAGCCCGTGAAATGCTTTATAAGTTAATAAAAGAATTTTAAAGTCAATACGGAATTTAACTGGGAGGCAATGCAGGGCTGATAGGACTGGACTGATATGCTGAAATTTTCTAGTTCTGGTCAGAACCCTGGCTGCGGCATTTTGAACTATTTGAAGTTTATTTAGATTCCTATTTGAACATCCTGACAGTAGTGCATTGCAGTAGTCTAATCTAGAGCTAACAAAGGCGTGCACCAATTTTTCCGCATCATCCTGTGATAATGCATTTCTTAATTTAGCAATGTTACGGAGATGTAGAAAAGCTATCCTAGTAGTATTATCTATGTATTTATCAAATGATCGGTCAGAGTCGAGTATGACGCCTAGGTTTTTGGCTACTGTGCCAGGTGTAATGGGGTAGCCTGCGAGATTAAGCATTAGATCTGGAATTTTCTGTTTTGAGGCCTTAGGGCCCAGAAGGAGAACTTCTGTTTTGTCCTCATTAAGTTGGAGGAAGTTTAGAGACATCCAGCATTTAATATCTCTTACACAGGCCTCAATTTTTCTTAAACTGAGTTTGTCATCAGGTTTGGCTGATATGTAAAGTTGAGTGTCATCTGCATAGCAGTGAAAAGTGACACCATGTTTGTTTATAACTGTGCCCAGTGGTAGCATATATAATGTAAA
Source organism: Brachyhypopomus gauderio (assembly GCF_052324685.1). Lineage (NCBI taxonomy): Eukaryota > Metazoa > Chordata > Actinopteri > Gymnotiformes > Hypopomidae > Brachyhypopomus > Brachyhypopomus gauderio. The sequence continues at coordinate 36,132 of NW_027507469.1, forward strand.
TAATAGTGGTCCTAGAATGGAGCCTTGCGGGACCCCATATTTAACTTTTGTATGTTTGGATGGAATATTATTGAGCTCTACAAACTGATAGCGATTTGTTAAGTAAGAATGAAACCATGAAAGGGCTGTGCCAGAGACTCCAACCCAGCGTTCTAACCTTTCTAGCAAGATCCTATGATCAATTGTGTCGAAAGCTGCACTAAGATCAAGAAGCACTAACAGCGATACATAACCTTGATCTGAAGCAAGGAGGAGGTCATTTGTTACTTTAACTAATGCTGTTTCAGTACTGTGATGGGGCCTAAAACCAGATTGGAACTTTTCAAATATGTGATGCCTATGCAGATATAGGCATAATTGCTGGGCAACAGCTTTTTCTATGATCTTAGATATAAATGATGTGTTTGAAATGGGTCTATAATTAGATAGTACAGTAGGATCAAGATTTGGTTTCTTAATCAGAGGTTTAATAACTGCTAATTTACATGATTTGGGCATGTGACCTATTGTAATGGATGAGTTAACTATAGTTAGAAGAGGTTCAGTTACCGCTGGTAATACCTCTTTTAATAACTTTGATGGAACCGAGTCTAGTGTGCAGGTAGCACAATTTAAGGAAGAAATTATTTTCTCTAATTCTGATTGTGGGAGTGGATGAAAAACATCAAGTTTTTCTCCCAGTATGCGAACATGCAGGTGATGCAGCTCCAGATGGAGGATGAGAAGGTGCTGTGGCCCAAGGAGCTTCTCCTACGTTACTTTGTGCTGATGAACAGACTCCAGGACATCCTGGATACCAGGATGCATCTGCAGAACCTACCAGGTAAACCTATTAGGTGGTTTACAGCACTGAAGGTGAAAGCTAGTGTTTGAGTGAGTGAATGACCTTTTGTCTCTTTGTCTTCCAGCTCAGCTGTTGCTTAACCTCCAAGATTCCAGTTACACTCCAGAGTCACTCCAGTCTCCAGTTAAGCAGAATGAATAAAATATGCTTACATTATGTTGCATTGTGTTATCTTACTGGTCCAGTATGGTGACAAACTCCATTTACACTTAATTCACTGTATGTGGTTTATGGACTGTGTGGTGAGGGGTGGCATTCAGACCACCATATGATCTGACTTACACAAATGATAATTCATGAGGATTCCTAGAAGCTGACTGCAGCCACCATCCAAGTTATTTTAAAGGCTGTTAATTCTACTAAAGATGGTCTGTTTGCCTGTTGAGTGGGCATGTGATTCTGACTTCATGTGCATCTGTCGGAATAAGTTTAATTTAACATGGATTACAGAAATTAGAACCTCAAAAAAAGAGCTTATGATGGCTCTAGCACTTGTATGAATACAGAAACAGACCACTGGAGAATTATCTAAAGTTTAAAAGAAAAAAAGATTTATTAGCATTGTGCTCCACACACCTTGTACCTTCTGAAGACATTTCCATGGTACCAGATCTAGACTTTTTTTTAGCTTGATGGTTAAATTATTACAATAATTCATTTTTATTGTTAGATAATTAAAATAGATTTAAAATATGTAGAATTAAGTGATCATTTAGCCCTGCATGGCATCCATACTCCACCTAGTGGTAAATAACGGGATGGCCCCCAGTGAAACGTTACTGTCCTTGAGCTAAGGAAAATTAACAAAACATTTACAGTAGTTTTATTATTAGTGGTGGGAGTAGCATTAGTATTATGTTGAATGTATACCCATGATATTTTAAATAAATATAGCAGTTTTGGTCATAA
>NW_027507470.1:0-37869 GCF_052324685.1 Brachyhypopomus gauderio
GATGATGAATTAATTGCCAAATCTGAATTTGATGAATTAAAGAAGAAGCACACAGTACTTGGGCATAAATATCAAGAAGCCATTAGTGAACTGGAACAACTGAGAAAATTGAACACTGAACTCCAAAAGTGTTTGGTCTCCAAAATCCTTCCTGGTAAGTTTGTAACACTCACCCTTCTTTCCTAAAAGGCTGCCTCACAAAACACAAAACAATCGTTATCATTTTATCTAAACTGGAATTTAAAGCTGTACTATTTATTGAATGTAATGACAGTGAATTACATTTAAGGTCTCATTTATGTTATAGAGAATAACAGCCTTCCTGATTTTATGGACACCCCTCAAACAATTAGTAAGACCTTTCAGTTATACTGCTATTACTATTACTGTTGTTATTATATTTTGAACATTATCTGTTTTGCTTGAGAAGGTGTTTGTGATTTTGTTGCATATAACACTAACAGCTTGTTGCGTCTACCTATTGTCTAATAAAAAAGCCCTAGTTAATGTTCATTTAATCTGTGATACAAACTTGTACTGAAGATTTATTATCATTATATTATACATTTCAGGGCAATCCAACTTGTCACCCCCATTAAACACTTCTCAAGCAACAGTTGGTAAGTATATTGCTAATAAAACATGAATGACTTGGTTACACTTATACATTCATCCTATCTCTGATAAGAGATAAGAGACATGCACAATAATATTGTACTATTTAATCATTCTACAACTGTCATTACCAAAAGTAAGGTAATAATTATTAAATTATTTTATATTTGCAGTAGAAATAAGCCAACAGAAAGAGCAAGCTTCAGAAGAAGAAAGGGTATTTTAGATTTAATTATAAATGTACAGTAATGGTGGTATTGTCTTTGATTATACTGATATGATTTACATATAATCGTGAAATAAAATAAAATTTCACACAGACGCACATTGGTGAAGGAATTTACATCAATACAAATCAGTGGAAGAGAGTCCAAGGAAACAGCAAGGACAGCTTGTTTGTGAAGGAGCTGGCAGTGTGCATTTGGGGCACAAACATTTTGGCCAACCGGAGTCTGGAGGGTAAAAGTTGTCCAACAACAAAGACAACCCCCAGGCCCCCTCTAACCCCTCACAAATTAAGAGCACTAAAAAGTAAGTAAGAATGTTGATAAAGAATACTAATCTGAAAATGATGGAGGATATTACTGCTGCATGAAATATTACATGTGTCTCTTTTGGACCAGGACACTTGAATTTTATTAAAATTTCTCAATGACCTGCTAATAATCTTATACATATCTTCTGTGCAAAATGTTGACATTTAATAAAACTGTTCATAATAATAGTCATGTGGCCTTTGAGCAGGTTATCTAGTCTTCATATAGGCTAGAAGTTTATACCTCACATTTAGGAGTTTAGCTCCTCTGAGAAGGCCTATACATGCAAGTAAATGATTTGTACTTTGTTTCAAGTAAATAGTTTTTGAAGTCTTTAGAAAACTATATGATTTTATTGTTGTGCAGTAACATGCATATTTTATGCATATTAAAGTTTTCTCATGACATTTTGCTTTATTTTGTTTTGTTAAAGATTGCTTCCAAAAGTGGCTCGAGACAAAAAACCTGGAAGAGTTCGAGCTAAGGACCAGAGCAGGAAAATTTGGACGTTATGTTACAGAAAAAATCCAAGACATCAACAAAAAACAAAAAAAACAAAATCAATAAGTACATGATTTGTTATTTGATAAAATTATATTACTTGTTTAAAATGTCGTTTGTACAAATAGCATTTTATTAAAGCAGCTGTTATAATAATTTCTCAGTAAATTAAGAAAAATAAATATTTTTGAGTTGTCTTTTAAAATTGTCTTTGTTTCTTGCCTATTTTGCAAACTGGTCTATTAACAGTAAAGCATAGGTGTTAGGGCAGGTGTGCACATGTTTAAACATTCCCTGCTTGTTTTAGTGTTGCTCTCCTCCAGCATGCCTAATTTAATTGTCATTTAGGAAAACATCAAAATGTTCCAGACAGAAAATCCACGACCATGGTTGAGGCACATTGTATAATATTCTGGTCACTTGACAGTTCTGCAACAAGCTATCAAAGGTTAATTGTAAATTTAAAATACTAGTTATTTTACAGAATACCAGGTACAAGCTGGTTTTGGACAGTAAAACCACCCACCAGCAACAAGATGGTTTAAGATGGTGTAACCAGCTATAAACCAGCTACCACCTATGAACCAGCTAACAGCTGGTTTTGAATGGTTTAACCAGCTACCAGCTACAAACCAGCTACCAGGTTCCAAAACACAGCTTAAGCTGGTCAAGCTGGTTAACCAGCTTGACCAGCTTAAGATGGTATGAGCTGGTTTTTCCAGCAGGGCAGACTTTAAGCTGGTTTATACTTGAAGCCTGGTTTATACTTGACGCGCCGCGAGCGGCGCGAGGGTCCGCGCGGCGAAAATGACGTAATCGCTGAGGCTCCGCCCGTGCGCGTGTGCCTCGCGCGCTGTCGCTGCACGAGGTCGTGCACCTCTCGAATTTTTCAACTTCGCGCGCGCGCCGCGCTTCAGCGCGATCGACAAAGTCATGTTTGCAGGGTTCATACACCTATACAAGGTGGAATTAAAGCACTTGTACGGCACTTTCAAGGTCCATTTCAATATTTTCCAGCATGATAAACATAATTAAGTTAAATATTGACACGCCGCGAGCGGCGCGAGGGTCCGCGCGGCGAAAATTACGTAATCGCTGAGGCTCCGCCCGTGCGCGAGTGCCTCGCGCGGTCGTGCACCTCTAGAATTTTGTAACTTCGCGCGCGCGCTGCGCTTCAGCGCGATCGACAAAGTCATGTTTGCAGGGTTCATACACCTATACAAGGTGGAATTAAAGCACTTGTACGGCACTTTCAAGGTCCATTTCAATATTTTCCAGCATGATAAACATAATTAAGTTAAATATTGACGCGCCGCGAGCGGCGAGGGTCCGCGCGGCGAAAATGACGTAATTGCTGAGGCTCCGCCCGTGCGCGAGTGCCTCGCGCGCTGTCGCTGCGCGAGGTCGTGCACCTCTCTAATTTTGCAACTTCCGCGCGCGCGCCGCGCTTCAGCGCCATCGACAAAGTCATGTTTGCAGGGTTCATACACCTATACAAGGTGGAATTAAAGCATTTGTACGGCACTTTCCCACTGCGCAAAGATACGTTGAAACGACGTCTTTTCCAAGTCATTTTTGCACGTCGGATTTTGGTCCCCTGAAGGTGCAGACTGTGACGCCAGATGACGTCTTTTTTCCGACGTCTTCTGCACGTCGTGTATCGACGACCCCGGGACGTCCGGATAAGGGCCATTTCTAGTCCAAATGAAGTCTTGTGTAGGTCTTTTTTGCGTAAAACGTTGACTCCTTTTAGACATCGTTTTTATAAGCCTACCAACAGCTATTTCTAAATAGAGCTGTAATATCGAAGGAAATGCTTTCTTAAAACACAATTTCCATGGGGATTCATAGTTTCTGTGCACAACTAGTGCCATTTTAGAAGGTAGCATTTTGTCCTGGTAAATTTTCCTAGCTTCCTTTCCGTCGCAGCAGATAACTGGAAACGTATACAAAAGTGTAAGGTTCAAATCTGCTGAGCCTAACGAACTTCAGAAAGATGAACGGGAACAATAAACAGGTCCGCCACCTTCTGGCACCAGTTACACACGTTACAATTGTATATGCTTTACAATAAATCACATGAATGGCATTTCCAATTTCTTTCCACCTTCATTTTTATTGATCACTGGCCAAAACGCCAACTTATAAAAGTAGTAATGTCTGTGGTAAATTCCATCCAATACGTGAGTAGCTAGCTAGCCTTTTGGCTAACGTTAAAACGTAACAAACCTTACAAAAATCCATTACAAAAGTACAAGGTAATGTGATTATATCTATTGATCTGTTACTACAACATATAAACATTTTAGGTTAATATTTTGAGGTTTGTTAAAGACCAGTTGTTAATGTTACCTTGAAATCGCCAGTAAATAACTGTAAAAAGTAACGGATTTCTTTTTAATTTAAACTCCTAAATGCGCGAGGCAACTCGCTCGAGCTTTTTATGTAGGCTCACTTTTGTATCATAGTCAATTGATTGTATTTAACATAATAGTTATACATAAATATTATATATAAACAAATATTTTGATAATACATACATTTTCTTATACGTGTCTACATTAAATAATGTATAATAATATGGATTTATTACAGTTCACAGGCTGCACCATTGAGGACATGGAGTTTTAGGTTGACGGAGTCGAGCAAAAGTGTTTATCGCCCAAAAGACAAATTTTCTCATACCGCTTTACTCAACATTTAGAAATGTTCATTAATATAAAAAAAACAAATATTATGTATCATGTACATTTCTGTACCCTTCTTAGACGTCTCCGTGACGTTGAAATTCCGACGTTCAAGTGTTTAACTGCATATCGACGTCCAAGTGGGGTCATAGTTAGACGTCCAAATAACGGACCTAGTTTGCACGTCGAGTAGAAGTCCAGAATTGGTCTTGGACCGACGGACGCAATATAGACTTGATCTGCACGTCCATAAGACGTCTAATGTTTAGTGGGTTCAAGGTCCATTTCAATATTTTCCAGCTTGATAAACATAATTCAGTTAAATATTGACACGCCGCGAGCGGCGCGAGGGTCCGCGCGGCGAAAATTACGTAATCGCTGAGGCTCCGCCCGTGCGCGAGTGCCTCGCGCGGTCGTGCACCTGTCGAATTTTGTAACTTCGCGCGTGCGCTGCGCTTCAGCGCGATCGACAAAGTCATGTTTGCAGGGTTCATACACCTATACAAGGTGGAATTAAAGCACTTGTACGGCACTTTCAAGGTCCATTTCAATATTTTCCAGCATGATAAACATAATTAAGTTAAATATTAATACATATACTCGAAATGATTCAAAATAATTCGCTTTTTTATCACATTATTTGATGGTTGTTTATTTTCAAAACGCTCAATCTTAACGTCTTCACGTTCTCTCATGTTTCGTCCTGGAATTACAAGAGGCTCGTATTTGTTAACGTAATTTCAACATTTTAATGTACTTTAGCCTAAATTCCAGCACTTTTCAAACCTGAAACACAAAGCAACATTAAAATGCGTCAGGTAAATGTTCATGAATATATATACAGATAAAAACGGTCTGCAAGCGAGTTAAATTTAATTAGTGGTCGGCCGTTATCGGCGTTAACGGCCCACCACTAATATATATACACATATTCACACGCACGCACACACACACAGCATAATTATATATGTATGTGTCTGTGTGTCCTCATTATTGCTGGCTATAAAATCGCATCACCGTGTCATACTTTAATGTCCTGCACTGATGAGCTGCGCGAGCCTCAGAATTGTTCGAATGGAGGCTGCGTTCGAATACCATTACAAGTTTGTTAGCCACCTAGCTCTCTCATATTTTTCCTTGTTCTTTCCTTAAGATTTTTTCGCATTAATAAAATGTTTGCCTACGTACAATACATCGAAGACGGAGTAAAAAATATTGTACATATTAAAGACATCAAAAACTTTGACCCAAAAAATACAGAAGACTATTCTGCAGTACACGCATACTGGATTCTGTGGAAAGGGGAGTTATTCGCTGGCCAAATCTTGATGCTAAAAGGTAAGTAGCTAACGTTTTTATAATACAGAATAATAGTATATCGTATAATAATAACAATTCAACATTTTGTTTGACGTACGACGTGAGTTAAACTTGTCGCTATCTGATACAATTTGGCTACAAGTTACCCGAACCGGGATCTACAAAACATTACCTGTCGCAGCGATCAAAATCGTCCGTGGTCTGTTCATTAAATGTTACTTTGATCTGTCTGTATGAAGCTGTCTACACTGTCAAGACTGGATATTAGTTAGCAGGTTGTGCTACTCGTGTTACCATTAAGAGGGTTACTCAGCAACATCATCTACGAACCTAATAAGACCTAATAAGCCTTTATATAGTTAGTTGTGTCGCGTGCGGTAGCCTGGCGACCATGGACCACCTTGCTCGTTAAAATATATTTATAAAACAAAAGACTTACCTTCTGCACCAACAGCCGATGCAACATCCCATGCGTTGTCTTTCATTTTTTACATTCTTATAATTAGTCTGGTCTGAGAATCATATTAGTTGATCAAGTTTAAAAGGGCACGATTTAACCGAAAGGCTGCCTTCTACCTGTTCTTGGGTAATACTTAACTGAGAATGTTGGTGGAGAACTTTTCACTTCCCTTTTGAGGACCAAAATGCCGCAAGCGCACTGACAATATCTGCTCTTTAATTATAATTAAACACGGAGGTCTGTAAACTGTGATTTTCATGTTTTAGCTGAGCCATTTGTATAAGACAAATACTGAACATTCAATGATTAAACTATCATTCTGGGTTCGACATTCAGCATGAAAAAGAAACTGAGCATAATATAAATGTTTGTATTAATTTTTTGTATATAAATTTTATATAATCATATATAAAAATTATAAGAGGGAAGACTTGAGTGTGCCTGACCAGTATTACGGTTTAAAGTGTTACATATTTTTCTTCACAGACACTTCTGAAGAAATAGAGGACATTCTAGGTGCAGGGAAAAGGATTCGGGTTCCAAAGTTACTGGAGAGAAATCCTGTGGAGAGCCAGAGAAACTCAGAAAGGAAAGAAATTGAAGATACTGCTGTAAGTATATATGTGCATGCATATATATATATATATATATATATATATATATATATATATATATATATATATATATATATATATATATATATATATGATAAGAGCAAGTGAGATGTTATGTGCTATTATTATTTGCAGATGTCACAAAAGGCAAGCATTATTGAGGGAAAGCGGGCCTCACTAATAGAAATTTTAAAAGAGCGGCAAAGCCAGAAAAGAATCCAGCCACTGTGTGCCTCTAATAGTCAATCAAAGAGGCAGAGGATTCTGCTGGATGATGAAACATCTAGTGGCAGTGATGATGAATTAATTGCCAAATCTGAATTTGATGAATTAAAGAAGAAGCACACAGTACTTGGGCATAAATATCAAGAAGCCATTAGTGAACTGGAACAACTGAGAAAATTGAACACTGAACTCCAAAAGTGTTTGGTCTCCAAAATCCTTCCTGGTAAGTTTGTAACACTCACCCTTCTTTCCTAAAAGGCTGCCTCACAAAACACAAAACAATCGTTATCATTTTATCTAAACTGGAATTTAAAGCTGTACTATTTATTGAATGTAATGACAGTGAATTACATTTAAGGTCTCATTTATGTTATAGAGAATAACAGCCTTCCTGATTTTATGGACACCCCTCAAACAATTAGTAAGACCTTTCAGTTATACTGCTATTACTATTACTGTTGTTATTATATTTTGAACATTATCTGTTTTGCTTGAGAAGGTGTTTGTGGTTTTGTTGCATATAACACTAACAGCTTGTTGCGTCTACCTATTGTCTAATAAAAAAGCCCTAGTTAATGTTCATTTAATCTGTGATACAAACTTGTACTGAAGATTTATTATCATTATATTATACATTTCAGGGCAATCCAACTTGTCACCCCCATTAAACACTTCTCAAGCAACAGTTGGTAAGTATATTGCTAATAAAACATGAATGACTTGGTTACACTTATACATTCATCCTATCTCTGATAAGAGATAAGAGACATGCACAATAATATTGTACTATTTAATCATTCTACAACTGTCATTTACCAAAAGTAAGGTAATAATTATTAAATTATTTTATATTTGCAGTAGAAATAAGTCAACAGAAAGAGCAAGCTTCAGAAGAAGAAAGGGTATTTTAGATTTAATTATAAATGTACAGTAACGGTGGTATTGTCTTTGATTATACTGATATGATTTACATATAATCATGAAATAAAATAAAATTTCACACAGACGCACATTGGTGAAGGAATTTACATCAATACAAATCAGTGGAAGAGAGTCCAAGGAAACAGCAAGGACAGCTTGTTTGTGAAGGAGCTGGCAGTGTGCATTTGGGGCACAAACATTTTGGCCAACCGGAGTCTGGAGGGTAAAAGTTGTCCAACAACAAAGACAACCCCCAGGCCCCCTCTAACCCCTCACAAATTAAGAGCACTAAAAAGTAAGTAAGAATGTTGATAAAGAATACTAATCTGAAAATGATGGAGGATATTACTGCTGCATGAAATATTACATGTGTCTCTTTTGGACCAGGACACTTGAATTTTATTAAAATTTCTCAATGACCTGCTAATAATCTTATACATATCTTCTGTGCAAAATGTTGACATTTAATAAAACTGTTCATAATAATAGTCATGTGGCCTTTGAGCAGGTTATCTAGTCTTCATATAGGCTAGAAGTTTATACCTCACATTTAGGAGTTTAGCTCCTCTGAGAAGGCCTATACATGCAAGTAAATGATTTGTACTTTGTTTCAAGTAAATAGTTTTTGAAGTCTTTAGAAAACTATATGATTTTATTGTTGTGCAGTAACATGCATATTTTATGCATATTAAAGTTTTCTCATGACATTTTGCTTTATTTTGTTTTGTTAAAGATTGCTTCCAAAAGTGGCTCGAGACAAAAAACCTGGAAGAGTTCGAGCTAAGGACCAGGGGTGGGTTTCCCGAAATGTTCGTAGCGCTAAGTACTTCTTAACCTCGTACGTTTCATACGAGGTTACGAAGTACTTGGCGCTACGAACGTTTCGGGAAACCCACCCCAGAGCAGGAAAATTTGGACGTTATGTTACAGAAAAAATCCAAGACATCAACAAAAAACAAAAAAAACAAAATCAATAAGTACATGATTTGTTATTTGATAAAATTATATTACTTGTTTAAAATGTCGTTTGTACAAATAGCATTTTATTAAAGCAGCTGTTATAATAATTTCTCAGTAAATTAAGAAAAATAAATATTTTTGAGTTGTCTTTTAAAATTGTCTTTGTTTCTTGCCTATTTTGCAAACTGGTCTATTAACAGTAAAGCATAGGTGTTAGGGCAGGTGTGCACATGTTTAAACATTCCCTGCTTGTTTTAGTGTTGCTCTCCTCCAGCATGCCTAATTTAATTGTCATTTAGGAAAACATCAAAATGTTCCAGACAGAAAATCCACGACCATGGTTGAGGCACATTGTATAATATTCTGGTCACTTGACAGTTCTGCAACAAGCTATCAAAGGTTAATTGTAAATTTAAAATACTAGTTATTTTACAGAATACCAGGTACAAGCTGGTTTTGGACAGTAAAACCACCCACCAGCAACAAGATGGTTTAAGATGGTGTAACCAGCTATAAACCAGCTACCACCTATGAACCAGCTAACAGCTGGTTTTGAATGGTTTAACCAGCTACCAGCTACAAACCAGCTACCAGGTTCCAAAACACAGCTTAAGCTGGTCAAGCTGGTTAACCAGCTTGACCAGCTTAAGATGGTATGAGCTGGTTTTTCCAGCAGGGCAGACTTTAAGCTGGTTTATACTTGAAGCCTGGTTTATACTTGACGCGCCGCGAGCGGCGCGAGGGTCCGCGCGGCGAAAATGACGTAATCGCTGAGGCTCCGCCCGTGCGCGTGTGCCTCGCGCGCTGTCGCTGCACGAGGTCGTGCACCTCTCGAATTTTTCAACTTCGCGCGCGCGCCGCGCTTCAGCGCGATCGACAAAGTCATGTTTGCAGGGTTCATACACCTATACAAGGTGGAATTAAAGCACTTGTACGGCACTTTCAAGGTCCATTTCAATATTTTCCAGCATGATAAACATAATTAAGTTAAATATTGACACGCCGCGAGCGGCGCGAGGGTCCGCGCGGCGAAAATTACGTAATCGCTGAGGCTCCGCCCGTGCGCGAGTGCCTCGCGCGGTCGTGCACCTCTAGAATTTTGTAACTTCGCGCGCGCGCGCTGCGCTTCAGCGCGATCGACAAAGTCATGTTTGCAGGGTTCATACACCTATACAAGGTGGAATTAAAGCACTTGTACGGCACTTTCAAGGTCCATTTCAATATTTTCCAGCATGATAAACATAATTAAGTTAAATATTGACGCGCCGCGAGCGGCGAGGGTCCGCGCGGCGAAAATGACGTAATTGCTGAGGCTCCGCCCGTGCGCGAGTGCCTCGCGCGCTGTCGCTGCGCGAGGTCGTGCACCTCTCTAATTTTGCAACTTCCGCGCGCGCGCCGCGCTTCAGCGCCATCGACAAAGTCATGTTTGCAGGGTTCATACACCTATACAAGGTGGAATTAAAGCATTTGTACGGCACTTTCCCACTGCGCAAAGATACGTTGAAACGACGTCTTTTCCAAGTCATTTTTGCACGTCGGATTTTGGTCCCCTGAAGGTGCAGACTGTGACGCCAGATGACGTCTTTTTTCCGACGTCTTCTGCACGTCGTGTATCGACGACCCCGGGACGTCCGGATAAGGGCCATTTCTAGTCCAAATGAAGTCTTGTGTAGGTCTTTTTTGCGTAAAACGTTGACTCCTTTTAGACATCGTTTTTATAAGCCTACCAACAGCTATTTCTAAATAGAGCTGTAATATCGAAGGAAATGCTTTCTTAAAACACAATTTCCATGGGGATTCATAGTTTCTGTGCACAACTAGTGCCATTTTAGAAGGTAGCATTTTGTCCTGGTAAATTTTCCTAGCTTCCTTTCCGTCGCAGCAGATAACTGGAAACGTATACAAAAGTGTAAGGTTCAAATCTGCTGAGCCTAACGAACTTCAGAAAGATGAACGGGAACAATAAACAGGTCCGCCACCTTCTGGCACCAGTTACACACGTTACAATTGTATATGCTTTACAAATAAATCACATGAATGGCATTTCCAATTTCTTTCCACCTTCATTTTTATTGATCACTGGCCAAAACGCCAACTTATAAAAGTAGTAATGTCTGTGGTAAATTCCATCCAATACGTGAGTAGCTAGCTAGCCTTTTGGCTAACGTTAAAACGTAACAAACCTTACAAAAATCCATTACAAAAGTACAAGGTAATGTGATTATATCTATTGATCTGTTACTACAACATATAAACATTTTAGGTTAATATTTTGAGGTTTGTTAAAGACCAGTTGTTAATGTTACCTTGAAATCGCCAGTAAATAACTGTAAAAAGTAACGGATTTCTTTTTAATTTAAACTCCTAAATGCGCGAGGCAACTCGCTCGAGCTTTTTATGTAGGCTCACTTTTGTATCATAGTCAATTGATTGTATTTAACATAATAGTTATACATAAATATTATATATAAACAAATATTTTGATAATACATACATTTTCTTATACGTGTCTACATTAAATAATGTATAATAATATGGATTTATTACAGTTCACAGGCTGCACCATTGAGGACATGGAGTTTTAGGTTGACGGAGTCGAGCAAAAGTGTTTATCGCCCAAAAGACAAATTTTCTCATACCGCTTTACTCAACATTTAGAAATGTTCATTAATATAAAAAAAACAAATATTATGTATCATGTACATTTCTGTACCCTTCTTAGACGTCTCCGTGACGTTGAAATTCCGACGTTCAAGTGTTTAACTGCATATCGACGTCCAAGTGGGGTCATAGTTAGACGTCCAAATAACGGACCTAGTTTGCACGTCGAGTAGAAGTCCAGAATTGGTCTTGGACCGACGGACGCAATATAGACTTGATCTGCACGTCCATAAGACGTCTAATGTTTAGTGGGTTCAAGGTCCATTTCAATATTTTCCAGCTTGATAAACATAATTCAGTTAAATATTGACACGCCGCGAGCGGCGCGAGGGTCCGCGCGGCGAAAATTACGTAATCGCTGAGGCTCCGCCCGTGCGCGAGTGCCTCGCGCGGTCGTGCACCTGTCGAATTTTGTAACTTCGCGCGTGCGCTGCGCTTCAGCGCGATCGACAAAGTCATGTTTGCAGGGTTCATACACCTATACAAGGTGGAATTAAAGCACTTGTACGGCACTTTCAAGGTCCATTTCAATATTTTCCAGCATGATAAACATAATTAAGTTAAATATTAATACATATACTCGAAATGATTCAAAATAATTCGCTTTTTTATCACATTATTTGATGGTTGTTTATTTTCAAAACGCTCAATCTTAACGTCTTCACGTTCTCTCATGTTTCGTCCTGGAATTACAAGAGGCTCGTATTTGTTAACGTAATTTCAACATTTTAATGTACTTTAGCCTAAATTCCAGCACTTTTCAAACCTGAAACACAAAGCAACATTAAAATGCGTCAGGTAAATGTTCATGAATATATATACAGATAAAAACGGTCTGCAAGCGAGTTAAATTAGTGGTCGGCCGTTATCGGCGTTAACGGCCCACCACTAATATATATACACATATTCACACGCACGCACACACACACAGCATAATTATATATGTATGTGTCTGTGTGTCCTCATTATTGCTGGCTATAAAATCGCATCACCGTGTCATACTTTAATGTCCTGCACTGATGAGCTGCGCGAGCCTCAGAATTGTTCGAATGGAGGCTGCGTTCGAATACCATTACAAGTTTGTTAGCCACCTAGCTCTCTCATATTTTTCCTTGTTCTTTCCTTAAGATTTTTTCGCATTAATAAAATGTTTGCCTACGTACAATACATCGAAGACGGAGTAAAAAATATTGTACATATTAAAGACATCAAAAACTTTGACCCAAAAAATACAGAAGACTATTCTGCAGTACACGCATACTGGATTCTGTGGAAAGGGGAGTTATTCGCTGGCCAAATCTTGATGCTAAAAGGTAAGTAGCTAACGTTTTTATAATACAGAATAATAGTATATCGTATAATAATAACAATTCAACATTTTGTTTGACGTACGACGTGAGTTAAACTTGTCGCTATCTGATACAATTTGGCTACAAGTTACCCGAACCGGGATCTACAAAACATTACCTGTCGCAGCGATCAAAATCGTCCGTGGTCTGTTCATTAAATGTTACTTTGATCTGTCTGTATGAAGCTGTCTACACTGTCAAGACTGGATATTAGTTAGCAGGTTGTGCTACTCGTGTTACCATTAAGAGGGTTACTCAGCAACATCATCTACGAACCTAATAAGACCTAATAAGCCTTTATATAGTTAGTTGTGTCGCGTGCGGTAGCCTGGCGACCATGGACCACCTTGCTCGTTAAAATATATTTATAAAACAAAAGACTTACCTTCTGCACCAACAGCCGATGCAACATCCCATGCGTTGTCTTTCATTTTTTACATTCTTATAATTAGTCTGGTCTGAGAATCATATTAGTTGATCAAGTTTAAAAGGGCACGATTTAACCGAAAGGCTGCCTTCTACCTGTTCTTGGGTAATACTTAACTGAGAATGTTGGTGGAGAACTTTTCACTTCCCTTTTGAGGACCAAAATGCCGCAAGCGCACTGACAATATCTGCTCTTTAATTATAATTAAACACGGAGGTCTGTAAACTGTGATTTTCATGTTTTAGCTGAGCCATTTGTATAAGACAAATACTGAACATTCAATGATTAAACTATCATTCTGGGTTCGACATTCAGCATGAAAAAGAAACTGAGCATAATATAAATGTTTGTATTAATTTTTTGTATATAAATTTTATATAATCATATATAAAAATTATAAGAGGGAAGACTTGAGTGTGCCTGACCAGTATTACGGTTTAAAGTGTTACATATTTTTCTTCACAGACACTTCTGAAGAAATAGAGGACATTCTAGGTGCAGGGAAAAGGATTCGGGTTCCAAAGTTACTGGAGAGAAATCCTGTGGAGAGCCAGAGAAACTCAGAAAGGAAAGAAATTGAAGATACTGCTGTAAGTATATATGTGCATGCATGCATATATATATATATATATATATATATATATATATATATATATATATATATATATATATATATATATATATATATATGATAAGAGCAAGTGAGATGTTATGTGCTATTATTATTTGCAGATGTCACAAAAGGCAAGCATTATTGAGGGAAAGCGGGCCTCACTAATAGAAATTTTAAAAGAGCGGCAAAGCCAGAAAATAATCCAGCCACTGTGTGCCTCTAATAGTCAATCAAAGAGGCAGAGGATTCTGCTGGATGATGAAACATCTAGTGGCAGTGATGATGAATTAATTGCCAAATCTGAATTTGATGAATTAAAGAAGAAGCACACAGTACTTGGGCATAAATATCAAGAAGCCATTAGTGAACTGGAACAACTGAGAAAATTGAACACTGAACTCCAAAAGTGTTTGGTCTCCAAAATCCTTCCTGGTAAGTTTGTAACACTCACCCTTCTTTCCTAAAAGGCTGCCTCACAAAACACAAAACAATCGTTATCATTTATCTAAACTGGAATTTAAAGCTGTACTATTTATTGAATGTAATGACAGTGAATTACATTTAAGGTCTCATTTATGTTATAGAGAATAACAGCCTTCCTGATTTTATGGACACCCCTCAAACAATTAGTAAGACCTTTCAGTTATACTGCTATTACTATTACTGTTGTTATTATATTTTGAACATTATCTGTTTTGCTTGAGAAGGTGTTTGTGATTTTGTTGCATATAACACTAACAGCTTGTTGCGTCTACCTATTGTCTAATAAAAAAGCCCTAGTTAATGTTCATTTAATCTGTGATACAAACTTGTACTGAAGATTTATTATCATTATATTATACATTTCAGGGCAATCCAACTTGTCACCCCCATTAAACACTTCTCAAGCAACAGTTGGTAAGTATATTGCTAATAAAACATGAATGACTTGGTTACACTTATACATTCATCCTATCTCTGATAAGAGATAAGAGACATGCACAATAATATTGTACTATTTAATCATTCTACAACTGTCATTTACCAAAAGTAAGGTAATAATTATTAAATTATTTTATATTTGCAGTAGAAATAAGCCAACAGAAAGAGCAAGCTTCAGAAGAAGAAAGGGTATTTTAGATTTAATTATAAATGTACAGTAATGGTGGTATTGTCTTTGATTATACTGATATGATTTACATATAATCGTGAAATAAAATAAAATTTCACACAGACGCACATTGGTGAAGGAATTTACATCAATACAAATCAGTGGAAGAGAGTCCAAGGAAACAGCAAGGACAGCTTGTTTGTGAAGGAGCTGGCAGTGTGCATTTGGGGCACAAACATTTTGGCCAACCGGAGTCTGGAGGGTAAAAGTTGTCCAACAACAAAGACAACCCCCAGGCCCCCTCTAACCCCTCACAAATTAAGAGCACTAAAAAGTAAGTAAGAATGTTGATAAAGAATACTAATCTGAAAATGATGGAGGATATTACTGCTGCATGAAATATTACATGTGTCTCTTTTGGACCAGGACACTTGAATTTTATTAAAATTTCTCAATGACCTGCTAATAATCTTATACATATCTTCTGTGCAAAATGTTGACATTTAATAAAACTGTTCATAATAATAGTCATGTGGCCTTTGAGCAGGTTATCTAGTCTTCATATAGGCTAGAAGTTTATACCTCACATTTAGGAGTTTAGCTCCTCTGAGAAGGCCTATACATGCAAGTAAATGATTTGTACTTTGTTTCAAGTAAATAGTTTTTGAAGTCTTTAGAAAACTATATGATTTTATTGTTGTGCAGTAACATGCATATTTTATGCATATTAAAGTTTTCTCATGACATTTTGCTTTATTTTGTTTTGTTAAAGATTGCTTCCAAAAGTGGCTCGAGACAAAAAACCTGGAAGAGTTCGAGCTAAGGACCAGAGCAGGAAAATTTGGACGTTATGTTACAGAAAAAATCCAAGACATCAACAAAAAACAAAAAAAACAAAATCAATAAGTACATGATTTGTTATTTGATAAAATTATATTACTTGTTTAAAATGTCGTTTGTACAAATAGCATTTTATTAAAGCAGCTGTTATAATAATTTCTCAGTAAATTAAGAAAAATAAATATTTTTGAGTTGTCTTTTAAAATTGTCTTTGTTTCTTGCCTATTTTGCAAACTGGTCTATTAACAGTAAAGCATAGGTGTTAGGGCAGGTGTGCACATGTTTAAACATTCCCTGCTTGTTTTAGTGTTGCTCTCCTCCAGCATGCCTAATTTAATTGTCATTTAGGAAAACATCAAAATGTTCCAGACAGAAAATCCACGACCATGGTTGAGGCACATTGTATAATATTCTGGTCACTTGACAGTTCTGCAACAAGCTATCAAAGGTTAATTGTAATTTAAAATACTAGTTATTTTACAGAATACCAGGTACAAGCTGGTTTTGGACAGTAAAACCACCCACCAGCAACAAGATGGTTTAAGATGGTGTAACCAGCTATAAACCAGCTACCACCTATGAACCAGCTAACAGCTGGTTTTGAATGGTTTAACCAGCTACCAGCTACAAACCAGCTACCAGGTTCCAAAACACAGCTTAAGCTGGTCAAGCTGGTTAACCAGCTTGACCAGCTTAAGATGGTATGAGCTGGTTTTTCCAGCAGGGCAGACTTTAAGCTGGTTTATACTTGAAGCCTGGTTTATACTTGACGCGCCGCGAGCGGCGCGAGGGTCCGCGCGGCGAAAATGACGTAATCGCTGAGGCTCCGCCCGTGCGCGTGTGCCTCGCGCGCTGTCGCTGCAACGAGGTCGTGCACCTCTCGAATTTTTCAACTTCGCGCGCGCGCCGCGCTTCAGCGCGATCGACAAAGTCATGTTTGCAGGGTTCATACACCTATACAAGGTGGAATTAAAGCACTTGTACGGCACTTTCAAGGTCCATTTCAATATTTTCCAGCATGATAAACATAATTAAGTTAAATATTGACACGCCGCGAGCGGCGCGAGGGTCCGCGCGGCGAAAATTACGTAATCGCTGAGGCTCCGCCCGTGCGCGAGTGCCTCGCGCGGTCGTGCACCTCTAGAATTTTGTAACTTCGCGCGCGCGCTGCGCTTCAGCGCGATCGACAAAGTCATGTTTGCAGGGTTCATACACCTATACAAGGTGGAATTAAAGCACTTGTACGGCACTTTCAAGGTCCATTTCAATATTTTCCAGCATGATAAACATAATTAAGTTAAATATTGACGCGCCGCGAGCGGCGAGGGTCCGCGCGGCGAAAATGACGTAATTGCTGAGGCTCCGCCCGTGCGCGAGTGCCTCGCGCGCTGTCGCTGCGCGAGGTCGTGCACCTCTCTAATTTTGCAACTTCCGCGCGCGCGCCGCGCTTCAGCGCCATCGACAAAGTCATGTTTGCAGGGTTCATACACCTATACAAGGTGGAATTAAAGCATTTGTACGGCACTTTCCCACTGCGCAAAGATACGTTGAAACGACGTCTTTTCCAAGTCATTTTTGCACGTCGGATTTTGGTCCCCTGAAGGTGCAGACTGTGACGCCAGATGACGTCTTTTTTCCGACGTCTTCTGCACGTCGTGTATCGACGACCCCGGGACGTCCGGATAAGGGCCATTTCTAGTCCAAATGAAGTCTTGTGTAGGTCTTTTTTGCGTAAAACGTTGACTCCTTTTAGACATCGTTTTTATAAG
Organism: Brachyhypopomus gauderio; assembly: GCF_052324685.1. Lineage (NCBI taxonomy): Eukaryota > Metazoa > Chordata > Actinopteri > Gymnotiformes > Hypopomidae > Brachyhypopomus > Brachyhypopomus gauderio. The sequence continues at coordinate 17,589 of NW_027507470.1, forward strand.
CCTACCAACAGCTATTTCTAAATAGAGCTGTAATATCGAAGGAAATGCTTTCTTAAAACACAATTTCCATGGGGATTCATAGTTTCTGTGCACAACTAGTGCCATTTTAGAAGGTAGCATTTTGTCCTGGTAAATTTTCCTAGCTTCCTTTCCGTCGCAGCAGATAACTGGAAACGTATACAAAAGTGTAAGGTTCAAATCTGCTGAGCCTAACGAACTTCAGAAAGATGAACGGGAACAATAAACAGGTCCGCCACCTTCTGGCACCAGTTACACACGTTACAATTGTATATGCTTTACAAATAAATCACATGAATGGCATTTCCAATTTCTTTCCACCTTCATTTTTATTGATCACTGGCCAAAACGCCAACTTATAAAAGTAGTAATGTCTGTGGTAAATTCCATCCAATACGTGAGTAGCTAGCTAGCCTTTTGGCTAACGTTAAAACGTAACAAACCTTACAAAAATCCATTACAAAAGTACAAGGTAATGTGATTATATCTATTGATCTGTTACTACAACATATAAACATTTTAGGTTAATATTTTGAGGTTTGTTAAAGACCAGTTGTTAATGTTACCTTGAAATCGCCAGTAAATAACTGTAAAAAGTAACGGATTTCTTTTTAATTTAAACTCCTAAATGCGCGAGGCAACTCGCTCGAGCTTTTTATGTAGGCTCACTTTTGTATCATAGTCAATTGATTGTATTTAACATAATAGTTATACATAAATATTATATATAAACAAATATTTTGATAATACATACATTTTCTTATACGTGTCTACATTAAATAATGTATAATAATATGGATTTATTACAGTTCACAGGCTGCACCATTGAGGACATGGAGTTTTAGGTTGACGGAGTCGAGCAAAAGTGTTTATCGCCCAAAAGACAAATTTTCTCATACCGCTTTACTCAACATTTAGAAATGTTCATTAATATAAAAAAAAACAAATATTATGTATCATGTACATTTCTGTACCCTTCTTAGACGTCTCCGTGACGTTGAAATTCCGACGTTCAAGTGTTTAAACTGCATATCGACGTCCAAGTGGGGTCATAGTTAGACGTCCAAATAACGGACCTAGTTTGCACGTCGAGTAGAAGTCCAGAATTGGTCTTGGACCGACGGACGCAATATAGACTTGATCTGCACGTCCATAAGACGTCTAATGTTTAGTGGGTTCAAGGTCCATTTCAATATTTTCCAGCTTGATAAACATAATTCAGTTAAATATTGACACGCCGCGAGCGGCGCGAGGGTCCGCGCGGCGAAAATTACGTAATCGCTGAGGCTCCGCCCGTGCGCGAGTGCCTCGCGCGGTCGTGCACCTGTCGAATTTTGTAACTTCGCGCGTGCGCTGCGCTTCAGCGCGATCGACAAAGTCATGTTTGCAGGGTTCATACACCTATACAAGGTGGAATTAAAGCACTTGTACGGCACTTTCAAGGTCCATTTCAATATTTTCCAGCATGATAAACATAATTAAGTTAAATATTAATACATATACTCGAAATGATTCAAAATAATTCGCTTTTTTATCACATTATTTGATGGTTGTTTATTTTCAAAACGCTCAATCTTAACGTCTTCACGTTCTCTCATGTTTCGTCCTGGAATTACAAGAGGCTCGTATTTGTTAACGTAATTTCAACATTTTAATGTACTTTAGCCTAAATTCCAGCACTTTTCAAACCTGAAACACAAAAATGTTCATGAATATATATACAGATAAAAACGGTCTGCAAGCGAGTTAAATTTAATTAGTGGTCGGCCGTTATCGGCGTTAACGGCCCACCACTAATATATATACACATATTCACACGCACGCACACACACACAGCATAATTATATATGTATGTGTCTGTGTGTCCTCATTATTGCTGGCTATAAAATCGCATCACCGTGTCATACTTTAATGTCCTGCACTGATGAGCTGCGCGAGCCTCAGAATTGTTCGAATGGAGGCTGCGTTTCGAATACCATTACAAGTTTGTTAGCCACCTAGCTCTCTCATATTTTTCCTTGTTCTTTCCTTAAGATTTTTTCGCATTAATAAAATGTTTGCCTACGTACAATACATCGAAGACGGAGTAAAAAATATTGTACATATTAAAGACATCAAAAACTTTGACCCAAAAAATACAGAAGACTATTCTGCAGTACACGCATACTGGATTCTGTGGAAAGGGGAGTTATTCGCTGGCCAAATCTTGATGCTAAAAGGTAAGTAGCTAACGTTTTTATAATACAGAATAATAGTATATCGTATAATAATAACAATTCAACATTTTGTTTGACGTACGACGTGAGTTAAACTTGTCGCTATCTGATACAATTTGGCTACAAGTTACCCGAACCGGGATCTACAAAACATTACCTGTCGCAGCGATCAAAATCGTCCGTGGTCTGTTCATTAAATGTTACTTTGATCTGTCTGTATGAAGCTGTCTACACTGTCAAGACTGGATATTAGTTAGCAGGTTGTGCTACTCGTGTTACCATTAAGAGGGTTACTCAGCAACATCATCTACGAACCTAATAAGACCTAATAAGCCTTTATATAGTTAGTTGTGTCGCGTGCGGTAGCCTGGCGACCATGGACCACCTTGCTCGTTAAAATATATTTATAAAACAAAAGACTTACCTTCTGCACCAACAGCCGATGCAACATCCCATGCGTTGTCTTTCATTTTTTACATTCTTATAATTAGTCTGGTCTGAGAATCATATTAGTTGATCAAGTTTAAAAGGGCACGATTTAACCGAAAGGCTGCCTTCTACCTGTTCTTGGGTAATACTTAACTGAGAATGTTGGTGGAGAACTTTTCACTTCCCTTTTGAGGACCAAAATGCCGCAAGCGCACTGACAATATCTGCTCTTTAATTATAATTAAACACGGAGGTCTGTAAACTGTGATTTTCATGTTTTAGCTGAGCCATTTGTATAAGACAAATACTGAACATTCAATGATTAAACTATCATTCTGGGTTCGACATTCAGCATGAAAAAGAAACTGAGCATAATATAAATGTTTGTATTAATTTTTTGTATATAAATTTTATATAATCATATATAAAAATTATAAGAGGGAAGACTTGAGTGTGCCTGACCAGTATTACGGTTTAAAGTGTTACATATTTTTCTTCACAGACACTTCTGAAGAAATAGAGGACATTCTAGGTGCAGGGAAAAGGATTCGGGTTCCAAAGTTACTGGAGAGAAATCCTGTGGAGAGCCAGAGAAACTCAGAAAGGAAAGAAATTGAAGATACTGCTGTAAGTATATATGTGCATGCATGCTATATATATATATATATATATATATATATATATATATATATATATATATATATATATATATATATATATATATATATATATATATATATATATATATATATGATAAGAGCAAGTGAGATGTTATGTGCTATTATTATTTGCAGATGTCACAAAAGGCAAGCATTATTGAGGGAAAGCGGGCCTCCACTAATAGAAATTTTAAAAGAGCGGCAAAGCCAGAAAATAATCCAGCCACTGTGTGCCTCTAATAGTCAATCAAAGAGGCAGAGGATTCTGCTGGATGATGAAACATCTAGTGGCAGTGATGATGAATTAATTGCCAAATCTGAATTTGATGAATTAAAGAAGAAGCACACAGTACTTGGGCATAAATATCAAGAAGCCATTAGTGAACTGGAACAACTGAGAAAATTGAACACTGAACTCCAAAAGTGTTTTGGTCTCCAAAATCCTTCCTGGTAAGTTTGTAACACTCACCCTTCTTTCCTAAAAGGCTGCCTCACAAAACACAAAACAATCGTTATCATTTTATCTAAACTGGAATTTAAAGCTGTACTATTTATTGAATGTAATGACAGTGAATTACATTTAAGGTCTCATTTATGTTATAGAGAATAACAGCCTTCCTGATTTTATGGACACCCCTCAAACAATTAGTAAGACCTTTCAGTTATACTGCTATTACTATTACTGTTGTTATTATATTTTGAACATTATCTGTTTTGCTTGAGAAGGTGTTTGTGATTTTGTTGCATATAACACTAACAGCTTGTTGCGTCTACCTATTGTCTAATAAAAAAGCCCTAGTTAATGTTCATTTAATCTGTGATACAAACTTGTACTGAAGATTTATTATCATTATATTATACATTTCAGGGCAATCCAACTTGTCACCCCCATTAAACACTTCTCAAGCAACAGTTGGTAAGTATATTGCTAATAAAACATGAATGACTTGGTTACACTTATACATTCATCCTATCTCTGATAAGAGATAAGAGACATGCACAATAATATTGTACTATTTAATCATTCTACAACTGTCATTTACCAAAGTAAGGTAATAATTATTAAATTATTTTATATTTGCAGTAGAAATAAGCCAACAGAAAGAGCAAGCTTCAGAAGAAGAAAGGGTATTTTAGATTTAATTATAAATGTACAGTAATGGTGGTATTGTCTTTGATTATACTTGATATGATTTACATATAATCGTGAAATAAAATAAAATTTCACACAGACGCACATTGGTGAAGGAATTTACATCAATACAAATCAGTGAAGAGAGTCCAAGGAAACAGCAAGGACAGCTTGTTTGTGAAGGAGCTGGGCAGTGTGCATTTGGGGCACAAACATTTTGGCCAACCGGAGTCTGGAGGGTAAAAGTTGTCCAACAACAAAGACAACCCCCAGGCCCCCTCTAACCCCTCACAAATTAAGAGCACTAAAAAGTAAGTAAGAATGTTGATAAAGAATACTAATCTGAAAATGATGGAGGATATTACTGCTGCATGAAATATTACATGTGTCTCTTTTGGACCAGGACACTTGAATTTTATTAAAATTTCTCAATGACCTGCTAATAATCTTATACATATCTTCTGTGCAAAATGTTGACATTTAATAAAACTGTTCATAATAATAGTCATGTGGCCTTTGAGCAGGGTATCTAGTCTTCATATAGGCTAGAAGTTTATACCTCACATTTAGGAGTTTAGCTCCTCTGAGAAGGCCTATACATGCAAGTAAATGATTTGTACTTTGTTTCAAGTAAATAGTTTTGAAGTCTTTAGAAAACTATATGATTTTATTGTTGTGCAGTAACATGCATATTTTATGCATATTAAAGTTTTCTCATGACATTTTGCTTTATTTTGTTTTGTTAAAGATTGCTTCCAAAAGTGGCTCGAGACAAAAACCTGGAAGAGTTCGAGCTAAGGACCAGAGCAGGAAAATTTGGACGTTATGTTACAGAAAAAATCCAAGACATCAAAAAACAAAAAAAAACAAAATCAATAAGTACATGATTTGTTATTTGATAAAATTATATTACTTGTTTAAAATGTCGTTTGTACAAATAGCATTTTATTAAAGCAGCTGTTATAATAATTTCTCAGTAAATTAAGAAAAATAAATATTTTTGAGTTGTCTTTTAAAATTGTCTTTGTTTCTTGCCTATTTTGCAAACTGGTCTATTAACAGTAAAGCATAGGTGTTAGGGCAGGTGTGCACATGTTTAAACATTCCCTGCTTGTTTTAGTGTTGCTCTCCTCCAGCATGCCTAATTTAATTGTCATTTAGGAAAACATCAAAATGTTCCAGACAGAAAATCCACGACCATGGTTGAGGCACATTGTATAATATTCTGGTCACTTGACAGTTCTGCAACAAGCTATCAAAGGTTAATTGTAAATTTAAAATACTAGTTATTTACAGAATACCAGGTACAAGCTGGTTTTGGACAGTAAAACCACCCACCAGCAACAAGATGGTTTAAGATGGTGTAACCAGCTATAAACCAGCTACCACCTATGAACCAGCTAACAGCTGGTTTTGAATGGTTTAACCAGCTACCAGCTACAAACCAGCTACCAGGTTCCAAAACACAGCTTAAGCTGGTCAAGCTGGTTAACCAGCTTGACCAGCTTAAGATGGTATGAGCTGGTTTTTCCAGCAGGGCAGACTTTAAGCTGGTTTATACTTGAAGCCTGGTTTATACTTGACGCGCCGCGAGCGGCGCGAGGGTTGCCGCGCGGCGAAAATGACGTAATCGCTGAGGCTCCGCCCGTGCGCGTGTGCCTCGCGCGCTGTCGCTGCACGAGGTCGTGCACCTCTCGAATTTTTCAACTTCGCGCGCGCGCCGCGCTTCAGCGCGATCGACAAAGTCATGTTTGCAGGGTTCATACACCTATACAAGGTGGAATTAAAGCACTTGTACGGCACTTTCAAGGTCCATTTCAATATTTTCCAGCATGATAAACATAATTAAGTTAAATATTGACACGCCGCGAGCGGCGCGAGGGTCCCGCGCGGCGAAAATTACGTAATTCGCTGAGGCTCCGCCCGTGCGCGAGTGCCTCGCGCGGTCGTGCACCTCTAGAATTTTGTAACTTCGCGCGCGCGCTGCGCTTCAGCGCGATCGACAAAGTCATGTTTGCAGGGTTCATACACCTATACAAGGTGGAATTAAAGCACTTGTACGGCACTTTCAAGGTCCATTTCAATATTTTCCAGCATGATAAACATAATTAAGTTAAATATTGACGCGCCGCGAGCGGCGAGGGTCCGCGCGGCGAAAATGACGTAATTGCTGAGGCTCCGCCCGGGTGCGCGAGTGCCTCGCGCGCTGTCGCTGCGCGAGGTCGTGCACCTCTCTAATTTTGCAACTTCCGCGCGCGCGCCGCGCTTCAGCGCCATCGACAAAGTCATGTTTGCAGGGTTCATACACCTATACAAGGTGGAATTAAAGCATTTGTACGGCACTTTCCCACTGCGCAAAGATACGTTGAAACGACGTCTTTTCCAAGTCATTTTTGCACGTCGGATTTTGGTCCCCTGAAGGTGCAGACTGTGACGCCAGATGACGTCTTTTTTCCGACGTCTTCTGCACGTCGTGTATCGACGACCCCGGGACGTCCGGATAAGGGCCATTTCTAGTCCAAATGAAGTCTTGTGTAGGTCTTTTTTGCGTAAAACGTTGACTCCTTTTAGACATCGTTTTTATAAGCCTACCAACAGCTATTTCTAAATAGAGCTGTAATATCGAAGGAAATGCTTTCTTAAAACACAATTTCCATGGGGATTCATAGTTTCTGTGCACAACTAGTGCCATTTTAGAAGGTAGCATTTTGTCCTGGTAAATTTTCCTAGCTTCCTTTCCGTCGCAGCAGATAACTGGAAACGTATACAAAAGTGTAAGGTTCAAATCTGCTGAGCCTAACGAACTTCAGAAAGATGAACGGGAACAATAAACAGGTCCGCCACCTTCTGGCACCAGTTACACACGTTACAATTGTATATGCTTTACAAATAAATCACATGAATGGCATTTCCAATTTCTTTCCACCTTCATTTTTATTGATCACTGGCCAAAACGCCAACTTATAAAAGTAGTAATGTCTGTGGTAAATTCCATCCAATACGTGAGTAGCTAGCTAGCCTTTTGGCTAACGTTAAAACGTAACAAACCTTACAAAAATCCATTACAAAAGTACAAGGTAATGTGATTATATCTATTGATCTGTTACTACAACATATAAACATTTTAGGTTAATATTTTGAGGTTTGTTAAAGACCAGTTGTTAATGTTACCTTGAAATCGCCAGTAAATAACTGTAAAAAGTAACGGATTTCTTTTTAATTTAAACTCCTAAATGCGCGAGGCAACTCGCTCGAGCTTTTTATGTAGGCTCACTTTTGTATCATAGTCAATTGATTGTATTTAACATAATAGTTATACATAAATATTATATATAAACAAATATTTTGATAATACATACATTTTCTTATACGTGTCTACATTAAATAATGTATAATAATATGGATTTATTACAGTTCACAGGCTGCACCATTGAGGACATGGAGTTTTAGGTTGACGGAGTCGAGCAAAAGTGTTTATCGCCCAAAAGACAAATTTTCTCATACCGCTTTACTCAACATTTAGAAATGTTCATTAATATAAAAAAAACAAATATTATGTATCATGTACATTTCTGTACCCTTCTTAGACGTCTCCGTGACGTTGAAATTCCGACGTTCAAGTGTTTAACTGCATATCGACGTCCAAGTGGGGTCATAGTTAGACGTCCAAATAACGGACCTAGTTTGCACGTCGAGTAGAAGTCCAGAATTGGTCTTGGACCGACGGACGCAATATAGACTTGATCTGCACGTCCATAAGACGTCTAATGTTTAGTGGGTTCAAGGTCCATTTCAATATTTTCCAGCTTGATAAACATAATTCAGTTAAATATTGACACGCCGCGAGCGGCGCGAGGGTCCGCGCGGCGAAAATTACGTAATCGCTGAGGCTCCGCCCGTGCGCGAGTGCCTCGCGCGGTCGTGCACCTGTCGAATTTTGTAACTTCGCGCGTGCGCTGCGCTTCAGCGCGATCGACAAAGTCATGTTTGCAGGGTTCATACACCTATACAAGGTGGAATTAAAGCACTTGTACGGCACTTTCAAGGTCCATTTCAATATTTTCCAGCATGATAAACATAATTAAGTTAAATATTAATACATATACTCGAAATGATTCAAAATAATTCGCTTTTTTATCACATTATTTGATGGTTGTTTATTTTCAAAACGCTCAATCTTAACGTCTTCACGTTCTCTCATGTTTCGTCCTGGAATTACAAGAGGCTCGTATTTGTTAACGTAATTTCAACATTTTAATGTACTTTAGCCTAAATTCCAGCACTTTTCAAACCTGAAACACAAAGCAACATTAAAATGCGTCAGGTAAATGTTCATGAATATATATACAGATAAAAACGGTCTGCAAGCGAGTTAAATTTAATTAGTGGTCGGCCGTTATCGGCGTTAACGGCCCACCACTAATATATACACATATTCACACGCACGCACACACACACAGCATAATTATATATGTATGTGTCTGTGTGTCCTCATTATTGCTGGCTATAAAATCGCATCACCGTGTCATACTTTAATGTCCTGCACTGATGAGCTGCGCGAGCCTCAGAATTGTTCGAATGGAGGCTGCGTTCGAATACCATTACAAGTTTGTTAGCCACCTAGCTCTCTCATATTTTTCCTTGTTCTTTCCTTAAGATTTTTTCGCATTAATAAAATGTTTGCCTACGTACAATACATCGAAGACGGAGTAAAAAATATTGTACATATTAAAGACATCAAAAACTTTGACCCAAAAAATACAGAAGACTATTCTGCAGTACACGCATACTGGATTCTGTGGAAAGGGGAGTTATTCGCTGGCCAAATCTTGATGCTAAAAGGTAAGTAGCTAACGTTTTTATAATACAGAATAATAGTATATCGTATAATAATAACAATTCAACATTTTGTTTGACGTACGACGTGAGTTAAACTTGTCGCTATCTGATACAATTTGGCTACAAGTTACCCGAACCGGGATCTACAAAACATTACCTGTCGCAGCGATCAAAATCGTCCGTGGTCTGTTCATTAAATGTTACTTTGATCTGTCTGTATGAAGCTGTCTACACTGTCAAGACTGGATATTAGTTAGCAGGTTGTGCTACTCGTGTTACCATTAAGAGGGTTACTCAGCAACATCATCTACGAACCTAATAAGACCTAATAAGCCTTTATATAGTTAGTTGTGTCGCGTGCGGTAGCCTGGCGACCATGGACCACCTTGCTCGTTAAAATATATTTATAAAACAAAAGACTTACCTTCTGCACCAACAGCCGATGCAACATCCCATGCGTTGTCTTTCATTTTTTACATTCTTATAATTAGTCTGGTCTGAGAATCATATTAGTTGATCAAGTTTAAAAGGGCACGATTTAACCGAAAGGCTGCCTTCTACCTGTTCTTGGGTAATACTTAACTGAGAATGTTGGTGGAGAACTTTTCACTTCCCTTTTGAGGACCAAAATGCCGCAAGCGCACTGACAATATCTGCTCTTTAATTATAATTAAACACGGAGGTCTGTAAACTGTGATTTTCATGTTTTAGCTGAGCCATTTGTATAAGACAAATACTGAACATTCAATGATTAAACTATCATTCTGGGTTCGACATTCAGCATGAAAAAGAAACTGAGCATAATATAAATGTTTGTATTAATTTTTTGTATATAAATTTTATATAATCATATATAAAAATTATAAGAGGGAAGACTTGAGTGTGCCTGACCAGTATTACGGTTTAAAGTGTTACATATTTTTCTTCACAGACACTTCTGAAGAAATAGAGGACATTCTAGGTGCAGGGAAAAGGATTCGGGTTCCAAAGTTACTGGAGAGAAATCCTGTGGAGAGCCAGAGAAACTCAGAAAGGAAAGAAATTGAAGATACTGCTGTAAGTATATATGTGCATGCATGCATATATATATATATATATATATATATATATATATATATATATATATATATATATATATATATATATATATATATATATATATATATGATAAGAGCAAGTGAGATGTTATGTGCTATTATTATTTGCAGATGTCACAAAAGGCAAGCATTATTGAGGGAAAGCGGGCCTCACTAATAGAAATTTTAAAAGAGCGGCAAAGCCAGAAAATAATCCAGCCACTGTGTGCCTCTAATAGTCAATCAAAGAGGCAGAGGATTCTGCTGGATGATGAAACATCTAGTGGCAGTGATGATGAATTAATTGCCAAATCTGAATTTGATGAATTAAAGAAGAAGCACACAGTACTTGGGCATAAATATCAAGAAGCCATTAGTGAACTGGAACAACTGAGAAAATTGAACACTGAACTCCAAAAGTGTTTGGTCTCCAAAATCCTTCCTGGTAAGTTTGTAACACTCACCCTTCTTTCCTAAAAGGCTGCCTCACAAAACACAAAACAATCGTTATCATTTTATCTAAACTGGAATTTAAAGCTGTACTATTTATTGAATGTAATGACAGTGAATTACATTTAAGGTCTCATTTATGTTATAGAGAATAACAGCCTTCCTGATTTTATGGACACCCCTCAAACAATTAGTAAGACCTTTCAGTTATACTGCTATTACTATTACTGTTGTTATTATATTTTGAACATTATCTGTTTTGCTTGAGAAGGTGTTTGTGATTTTGTTGCATATAACACTAACAGCTTGTTGCGTCTACCTATTGTCTAATAAAAAAGCCCTAGTTAATGTTCATTTAATCTGTGATACAAACTTGTACTGAAGATTTATTATCATTATATTATACATTTCAGGGCAATCCAACTTGTCACCCCCATTAAACACTTCTCAAGCAACAGTTGGTAAGTATATTGCTAATAAAACATGAATGACTTGGTTACACTTATACATTCATCCTATCTCTGATAAGAGATAAGAGACATGCACAATAATATTGTACTATTTAATCATTCTACAACTGTCATTTACCAAAAGTAAGGTAATAATTATTAAATTATTTTATATTTGCAGTAGAAATAAGCCAACAGAAAGAGCAAGCTTCAGAAGAAGAAAGGGTATTTTAGATTTAATTATAAATGTACAGTAATGGTGGTATTGTCTTTGATTATACTGATATGATTTACATATAATCGTGAAATAAAATAAAATTTCACACAGACGCACATTGGTGAAGGAATTTACATCAATACAAATCAGTGGAAGAGAGTCCAAGGAAACAGCAAGGACAGCTTGTTTGTGAAGGAGCTGGCAGTGTGCATTTGGGGCACAAACATTTTGGCCAACCGGAGTCTGGAGGGTAAAAGTTGTCCAACAACAAAGACAACCCCCAGGCCCCCTCTAACCCCTCACAAATTAAGAGCACTAAAAAGTAAGTAAGAATGTTGATAAAGAATACTAATCTGAAAATGATGGAGGATATTACTGCTGCATGAAATATTACATGTGTCTCTTTTGGACCAGGACACTTGAATTTTATTAAAATTTCTCAATGACCTGCTAATAATCTTATACATATCTTCTGTGCAAAATGTTGACATTTAATAAAACTGTTCATAATAATAGTCATGTGGCCTTTGAGCAGGTTATCTAGTCTTCATATAGGCTAGAAGTTTATACCTCACATTTAGGAGTTTAGCTCCTCTGAGAAGGCCTATACATGCAAGTAAATGATTTGTACTTTGTTTCAAGTAAATAGTTTTTGAAGTCTTTAGAAAACTATATGATTTTATTGTTGTGCAGTAACATGCATATTTTATGCATATTAAAGTTTTCTCATGACATTTTGCTTTATTTTGTTTTGTTAAAGATTGCTTCCAAAAGTGGCTCGAGACAAAAAACCTGGAAGAGTTCGAGCTAAGGACCAGAGCAGGAAAATTTGGACGTTATGTTACAGAAAAAATCCAAGACATCAACAAAAAACAAAAAAAACAAAATCAATAAGTACATGATTTGTTATTTGATAAAATTATATTACTTGTTTAAAATGTCGTTTGTACAAATAGCATTTTATTAAAGCAGCTGTTATAATAATTTCTCAGTAAATTAAGAAAAATAAATATTTTTGAGTTGTCTTTTAAAATTGTCTTTGTTTCTTGCCTATTTTGCAAACTGGTCTATTAACAGTAAAGCATAGGTGTTAGGGCAGGTGTGCACATGTTTAAACATTCCCTGCTTGTTTTAGTGTTGCTCTCCTCCAGCATGCCTAATTTAATTGTCATTTAGGAAAACATCAAAATGTTCCAGACAGAAAATCCACGACCATGGTTGAGGCACATTGTATAATATTCTGGTCACTTGACAGTTCTGCAACAAGCTATCAAAGGTTAATTGTAAATTTAAAATACTAGTTATTTTACAGAATACCAGGTACAAGCTGGTTTTGGACAGTAAAACCACCCACCAGCAACAAGATGGTTTAAGATGGTGTAACCAGCTATAAACCAGCTACCACCTATGAACCAGCTAACAGCTGGTTTTGAATGGTTTAACCAGCTACCAGCTACAAACCAGCTACCAGGTTCCAAAACACAGCTTAAGCTGGTCAAGCTGGTTAACCAGCTTGACCAGCTTAAGATGGTATGAGCTGGTTTTTCCAGCAGGGCAGACTTTAAGCTGGTTTATACTTGAAGCCTGGTTTATACTTGACGCGCCGCGAGCGGCGCGAGGGTCCGCGCGGCGAAAATGACGTAATCGCTGAGGCTCCGCCCGTGCGCGTGTGCCTCGCGCGCTGTCGCTGCACGAGGTCGTGCACCTCTCGAATTTTTCAACTTCGCGCGCGCGCCGCGCTTCAGCGCGATCGACAAAGTCATGTTTGCAGGGTTCATACACCTATACAAGGTGGAATTAAAGCACTTGTACGGCACTTTCAAGGTCCATTTCAATATTTTCCAGCATGATAAACATAATTAAGTTAAATATTGACACGCCGCGAGCGGCGCGAGGGTCCGCGCGGCGAAAATTACGTAATCGCTGAGGCTCCGCCCGTGCGCGAGTGCCTCGCGCGGTCGTGCACCTCTAGAATTTTGTAACTTCGCGCGCGCGCTGCGCTTCAGCGCGATCGACAAAGTCATGTTTGCAGGGTTCATACACCTATACAAGGTGGAATTAAAGCACTTGTACGGCACTTTCAAGGTCCATTTCAATATTTTCCAGCATGATAAACATAATTAAGTTAAATATTGACGCGCCGCGAGCGGCGAGGGTCCGCGCGGCGAAAATGACGTAATTGCTGAGGCTCCGCCCGTGCGCGAGTGCCTCGCGCGCTGTCGCTGCGCGAGGTCGTGCACCTCTCTAATTTTGCAACTTCCGCGCGCGCGCCGCGCTTCAGCGCCATCGACAAAGTCATGTTTGCAGGGTTCATACACCTATACAAGGTGGAATTAAAGCATTTGTACGGCACTTTCCCACTGCGCAAAGATACGTTGAAACGACGTCTTTTCCAAGTCATTTTTGCACGTCGGATTTTGGTCCCCTGAAGGTGCAGACTGTGACGCCAGATGACGTCTTTTTTCCGACGTCTTCTGCACGTCGTGTATCGACGACCCCGGGACGTCCGGATAAGGGCCATTTCTAGTCCAAATGAAGTCTTGTGTAGGTCTTTTTTGCGTAAAACGTTGACTCCTTTTAGACATCGTTTTTATAAGCCTACCAACAGCTATTTCTAAATAGAGCTGTAATATCGAAGGAAATGCTTTCTTAAAACACAATTTCCATGGGGATTCATAGTTTCTGTGCACAACTAGTGCCATTTTAGAAGGTAGCATTTTGTCCTGGTAAATTTTCCTAGCTTCCTTTCCGTCGCAGCAGATAACTGGAAACGTATACAAAAGTGTAAGGTTCAAATCTGCTGAGCCTAACGAACTTCAGAAAGATGAACGGGAACAATAAACAGGTCCGCCACCTTCTGGCACCAGTTACACACGTTACAATTGTATATGCTTTACAAATAAATCACATGAATGGCATTTCCAATTTCTTTCCACCTTCATTTTTATTGATCACTGGCCAAAACGCCAACTTATAAAAGTAGTAATGTCTGTGGTAAATTCCATCCAATACGTGAGTAGCTAGCTAGCCTTTTGGCTAACGTTAAAACGTAACAAACCTTACAAAAATCCATTACAAAAGTACAAGGTAATGTGATTATATCTATTGATCTGTTACTACAACATATAAACTTTTAGGTTAATATTTTGAGGTTTGTTAAAGACCAGTTGTTAATGTTACCTTGAAATCGCCAGTAAATAACTGTAAAAAGTAACGGATTTCTTTTTAATTTAAACTCCTAAATGCGCGAGGCAACTCGCTCGAGCTTTTTATGTAGGCTCACTTTTGTATCATAGTCAATTGATTGTATTTAACATAATAGTTATACATAAATATTATATATAAACAAATATTTTGATAATACATACATTTTCTTATACGTGTCTACATTAAATAATGTATAATAATATGGATTTATTACAGTTCACAGGCTGCACCATTGAGGACATGGAGTTTTAGGTTGACGGAGTCGAGCAAAAGTGTTTATCGCCCAAAAGACAAATTTTCTCATACCGCTTTACTCAACATTTAGAAATGTTCATTAATATAAAAAAAACAAATATTATGTATCATGTACATTTCTGTACCCTTCTTAGACGTCTCCGTGACGTTGAAATTCCGACGTTCAAGTGTTTAACTGCATATCGACGTCCAAGTGGGGTCATAGTTAGACGTCCAAATAACGGACCTAGTTTGCACGTCGAGTAGAAGTCCAGAATTGGTCTTGGACCGACGGACGCAATATAGACTTGATCTGCACGTCCATAAGACGTCTAATGTTTAGTGGGTTCAAGGTCCATTTCAATATTTTCCAGCTTGATAAACATAATTCAGTTAAATATTGACACGCCGCGAGCGGCGCGAGGGTCCGCTGCGGCGAAAATTACGTAATCGCTGAGGCTCCGCCCGTGCGCGAGTGCCTCGCTGCGGTCGTTGCAACCTGTCGAATTTTGTAACTTCGCGCGTGCGCTGCGCTTCAGCTGCGATCGACAAAGTCATGTTTGCAGGGGTCATACACCTATACAAGGTGGAATTAAAGCACTTGTACGGCACTTTCAAGGTCCATTTCAATATTTTCCAGCATGATAAACATAATTAAGTTAAATATTAATACATATACTCGAAATGATTCAAAATAATTCGCTTTTTTTATCACATTATTTGATGGTTGTTTATTTTCAAATCGCTCAATCTTAACGTCTTCACGTTCTCTCATGTTTCGTCCTGGAATTACAAGAGGCTCGTATTTGTTAACGTAATTTCAACATTTTAATGTACTTTAGCCTAAATTCCAGCACTTTTCAAACCTGAAACAACAAAGCAACATTAAAATGCGTCAGGTAAATGTTCATGAATATATATACAGATAAAAACGGTCTGCAAGCGAGTTAAATTTAATTAGTGGTCGGCCGTTATCGGCGTTAACGGCCCCACCACTAATATATATACACATATTCACACGCACGCACACACACACAGCATAATTATATATGTATGTGTCTGTGTGTCCTCATTATTGCTGGCTATAAAATCGCATCACCGTGTCATACTTTAATGTCCTGCACTGATGAGCTGCGCGAGCCTCAGAATTGTCGAATGGAGGCTGCGTTCGAATACCATTACAAGTTTGTTAGCCACCTAGCTCTCTCATATTTTTCTTGTTCTTTCCTTAAGATTTTTTCGCATTAATAAAATGTTTGCCTACGTACAATACATCGAAGACGGAGTAAAAAATATTGTACATATTAAAGACATCAAAAACTTTGACCCAAAAAATACAGAAGACTATTCTGCAGTACACGCATACTGGATTCTGTGGAAAGGGGAGTTATTCGCTGGCCAAATCTTGATGCTAAAAGGTAAGTAGCTAACGTTTTTATAATACAGAATAATAGTATATCGTATAATAATAACAATTCAACATTTTGTTTGACGTACGACGTGAGTTAAACTTGTCGCTATCTGATACAATTTGGCTACAAGTTACCCGAACCGGGATCTACAAAACATTACCTGTCCGCAGCGATCAAAATCGTCCGTGGTCTGTCATTAAATGTTACTTTGATCTGTCTGTATGAAGCTGTCTACACTGTCAAGGACTGGATATTAGTTAGCAGGTTGTGCTACTCGTGTTACCATTAAGAGGGTTACTCAGCAACATCATCTACGAACCTAATAAGACCTATAAGCCTTTATATAGTTAGTTGTGTCGCGTTGCGGTAGCCTGGCGACCATGGACCACCTTGCTCGTTACAATATATTTATAAAACCAAAGGACTTACCTTCTGCACCAACAGCCGATGCAACATCCCATGCGTTGTCTTTCATTTTTTACATTCTTATAATTAGTCTGGTCTGAGAATCATATTAGTTGATCAAGTTTAAAAGGGCACGATTTAACCGAAAGGCTGCCTTCTACCTGTTCTTGGGTAATACTTAACTGAGAATGTTGGTGGAGAACTTTTCACTTCCCTTTTGAGGACCAAAATGCCGCAAGCGCACTGACAATATCTGCTCTTTAATATAATTAAACACGGAGTCTGTAAACTGTGATTTTCATGTTTTAGCTGAGCCATTTGTATAAGACAAATACTGAACATTCAATGATTAAACTATCATTCTGGGTTCGACATTCAGCATGAAAAAGAAACTGAGCATAATATAAATGTTTGTATTAATTTTTTAGTATATAAATTTTATATAATCATATATAAAAATTATAAGAGGGAAGACTTGAGTGTGCCTGACCAGTATTACGGTTTAAGTGTTACATATTTTTCTTCACAGACACTTCCTGAAGAAATAGAGGACATTCTAGGTGCAGGGAAAAGGATTCGGGTTCCAAAGTTACTGGAGAGAAATCCTGTGGAGAGCCAGAGAAACTCAGAAAGGAAAGAAATTGAAGATACTGCTGTAAGTATATATGTGCATGCATGCATATATATATATATATATAGATATATATATATATATATATATATATATATATATATATATATATATATATATATATATATATATATATATATATGATAAGAGCAAGTGAGATGTTATGTGCTATTATTATTTGCAGATGTCACAAAAGGCAAGCATTATTGAGGGAAAGCGGGCCTCACTAATAGAAAATTTTAAAAGAGCGGCAAAGCCAGAAAATAATCCAGCCACTGTGGCCTCTAATAGTCAATCAAAGAGGCAGAGGATTCTGCTGGATGATGAAACATCTAGTGGCAGTGATGATGAATTAATTGCCAAATCTGAATTTGATGAATTAAAGAAGAAGCACACAGTACTTGGGGCATAAATATCAAGAAGCCATTAGTGAACTGGAACAACTGAGAAAATTGAACACTGAACTCCAAAAAGTGTTTGGTCTCCAAAATCCTTCCTGGTAATTTTGTAAACACTCACCCTTCTTTCCTAAAAGGCTGCCTCACAAAACACAAAACAATCGTTATCATTTTATCTAAACTGGAATTTAAAGCTGTACTATTTATTGAATGTAATGACAGTGAATTACATTTAAGGTCTCATTTATGTTATAGAGAATAACAGCCTTCCTGATTTTATGGACACCCCTCAAACAATTAGTAAGACCTTTCAGTTATACTGCTATTACTATTACTGTTGTTATTATATTTTGAACATTATCTGTTTTGCTTGAGAGGTGTTTGTGGTTTTGTTGCATATAACACTAACAGCTTGTTGCGTCTACCTATTGTCTAATAAAAAAGCCCTAGTTAATGTCATTTAATCTGTGATTACAAACTTGTACTGAAGATTTATTATCATTATATTATACATTTCAGGGCAATCCAACTTGTCACCCCCATTAAACACTTCTCTCAAGCAACAGTTGGTAAGTATATTGCTAATAAAACATGAATGACTTGGTTACACTTATACATTCATCCTATCTCTGATAAGAGATAAGAGACATGCACAATAATATTGTACTATTAATCATTCTACAACTGTCATTTTACCAAAAGTAAGGTAATAATTATTTAAATTATTTTATATTTGCAGTAGAAATAAGTCAACAGAAAGAGCAAGCTTCAGAAGAAGAAAGGGTATTTTAGATTTAATTATAAATGTACAGTAACGGTGGTATTGTCTTTGATTATACTGATATGATTTACATATAATCATGAAATAAATAAAATTTCACACAGACGCACATTGGTGAAGGAATTTACATCAATACAAATCAGTGGAAGAGAGTCCAAGGAAACAGCAAGGACAGCTTGTTTGTGAAGGAGCTGGCAGTGTGCATTTGGGGCACAAACATTTTGGCCAACCGGAGTCTGGAGGGTAAAAGTTGTCCAACAACAAAGACAACCCCCAGGCCCCCTCTAACCCCTCACAAATTAAGAGCACTAAAAAGTAAGTAAGAATGTTGATAAAGAATACTAATCTGAAAATGATGGAGGATATTACTGCTGCATGAAATATTACATGTGTCTCTTTTGGACCAGGACACTTGAATTTTATTAAAATTTCTCAATGACCTGCTATAATCTTATACATATCTTCTGTGCAAAATGTTGACATTTAATAAAACTGTTCATAATAATAGTCATGTGGCCTTTGAGCAGGTATCTAGTCTTCATATAGGCTAGAAGTTTATACCTCACATTTAGGAGTTTAGCTCCTCTGAGAAGGCCTATACATGCAAGTAAATGATTTGTACTTTGTTTCAAGTAAATAGTTTTTGAAGTCTTTAGAAAACTATATGATTTTATTGTTGTGCAGTAACATGCATATTTTATGCATATTAAAGTTTTCTCATGACATTTTGCTTTATTTTGTTTTGTTAAAGATTGCTTCCAAAAGTGGCTCGAGACAAAAAACCTGGAAGAGTTCGAGCTAAGGACCAGGGGTGGGTTTCCCGAAATGTTCGTAGCGCTAAGTACTTCTTAACCTCGTACGTTTCATACGAGGTTACGAAGGTACTTGGCGCTACGAACGTTTCGGGAAACCCACCCCAGAGCAGGAAAATTTGGACGTTATGTTACAGAAAAAATCCAAGACATCAACAAAAAACAAAAAAAACAAATCAATAAGTACATGATTTGTTATTTGATAAAATTATATTACTTGTTTAAAATGTCGTTTGTACAAATAGCATTTTATTAAAGCAGCTGTTATAATAATTTCTCAGTAAATTAAGAAAAATAAATATTTTTGAGTTGTCTTTTAAAATTGTCTTTGTTTCTTGCCTATTTTGCAAACTGGTCTATTAACAGTAAAGCATAGGTGTTAGGGCAGGTGTGCACATGTTTAAACATTCCCTGCTTGTTTTAGTGTTGCTCTCCCTCCAGCATGCCTAATTTAATTGTCATTTAGGAAAACATCAAAATGTTCCAGACAGAAAATCCACCGACCATGGTTGAGGCACATTGTATAATATTCTGGTCACTTGACAGTTCTGCAACAAGCTATCAAAGGTTAATTGTAAATTTAAAATACTAGTTATTTTACAGAATACCAGGTACAAGCTGGTTTTGGACAGTAAAACCACCCACCAGCAACAAGATGGTTTAAGATGGTGTAACCAGCTATAAACCAGGCTACCACCTGTATGAACCAGCTAACAGCTGGTTTTGAATGGTTTTAACCAGCTACCAGCTACAAACCAGCTACCAGGTTCCAAAACACAGCTTAAGCTGGTCAAGCTGGTTAACCAGCTTGACCAGCTTAAGATGGTATGAGCTGGTTTTTCAGCAGGGCAGGCTTTAAGCTGGTTTATACTTGAAGCCTGGTTTATACTTGACGCGCCGCGAGCGGCGCGAGGGT
>NW_027507471.1:0-37841 GCF_052324685.1 Brachyhypopomus gauderio
GAACTGAAAACTCATATTTTGTTCTAAAACAGTGTTTGGATGTGATAACAAGCTGTTTTATCATGTTTGTAATGTTACACATGCATTTCCTAACAAGTAGGTAAGGCTTGCATTAAGGCGTTCAAAACAGCGTTTGCTGGCGCTGTAAGCGCTCTAAACAGTGTTTCTGAGCATAACTTGGAGCAAAAGTGCAACTTTTGAAGAATGAACTGAAAACTCATATTTTGTTCCAAAACAGTGTTTGGATGTGATAACAAGCTGTTTTATCATGTTTGTAATGTTACACATCCATTTCCTAACAAGTAGTAAGGCTTGCATTAAGGCGTTCAAAACAGCGTTTGCTGGCGTTGTAAGAGCTCTAAACAGTGTTTCTGAGCATAACTTGGAGCAAAAGTGCAACTTTTGAAGAATGAAAAGAAAACTCATATTTTGAATGAAAACAGTGTTTGGATGTGGATAACAAGCTGTTTTATCATGTTTGTAATGTTACACATCCATTTTCTAACAAGTAGTAAGTCTTGCATTAAGGCGTTCAAAACAGCGTTTGCTGGCGCTGTAAGCGCTCTAAACAGTGTTTCTGAGCATAACTTGGAGCAAAAGTGCAACTTTTGAAGAATGAACTGAAAACTCATATTTGTTTCTAAAACAGTGTTTGGATGTGATAACAAGCTGTTTTATCATGTTTGTAATGTTACACATCCATTTCCTAACAAGTAGTAAGGCTTGCATTAAGGCGTTCAAAACAGCGTTTGCTGGCGCTGTAAGCGCTCTAAACAGTGTTTCTGAGCATAACTTGGAGCAAAAGTGCAACTTTTGAAGAATGAACTGAAAACTCATATTTTGTTCTAAAACAGTGTTTGGATGTGATAACAAGCTGTTTTATCATGTTTGTAATGTTACACATGCATTTCCTAACAAGTAGGTAAGGCTTGCATTAAGGCGTTCAAAACAGCGTTTGCTGGCGCTGTAAGCGCTCTAAACAGTGTTTCTGAGCATAACTTGTGGCAAAAGTGCAACTTTTGAAGAATGAAAAGAAAACTCATATTTTGAATGAAAACAGTGTTTGGATGTGATAACAAGCTGTTTTATCATGTTTGTAATGTTACACATCCATTTTCTAACAAGTAGTAAGTCTTGCATTAAGGCGTTCAAAACAGCGTTTGCTGGCGCTGTAAGCGCTCTAAACAGTGTTTCTGAGCATAACTTGGAGCAAAAGTGCAACTTTGAAGAATGAACTGAAAACTCATATTTTGTTCTAAAACAGTGTTTGGATGTGATAACAAGCTGTTTTATCATGTTTGTAATGTTACACATGCATTTCCTAACAAGTAGGTAAGGCTTGCATTAAGGCGTTCAAAACAGCGTTTGCTGGCGCTGTAAGCGCTCTAAACAGTGTTTCTGAGCATAACTTGGAGCAAAAGTTGCAACTTTTGAAGAATGAACTGAAAACTCATATTTTGTTCCAAAAACAGTGTTTGGATGTGATAACAAGCTGTTTTATCATGTTTGTAATGTTACACATCCATTTCCTAACAAGTAGTAAGGCTTGCATTAAGGCGTTCAAAACAGCGTTTGCTGGCGTTGTAAGAGCTCTAAACAGTGTTTCTGAGCATAACCTGTGGCAAAAGTGCAACTTTTGAAGAATGAAAAGAAAACTCATATTTTGAATGAAAACAGTGTTTGGATGTGATAACAAGCTGTTTTATCATGTTTGTAATGTTACACATCCATTTTCTAACAAGTAGTAAGTCTTGCATTAAGGCGTTCAAAACAGCGTTTGCTGGCGCTGTAAGCGCTCTAAACAGTGTTTCTGAGCATAACTTGGAGCAAAAGTGCAACTTTTGAAGAATGAACTGAAAACTCATATTTTGTTCTAAAACAGTGTTTGGATGTGATAACAAGCTGTTTTATCATGTTTGTAATGTTACACATGCATTTCCTAACAAGTAGGTAAGGCTTGCATTAAGGCGTTTCAAAACAGCGTTTGCTGGCGCTGTAAGCGCTCTAAACAGTGTTTCTGAGCATAACTTGGAGAAAAAGTGCAACTTTTGAAGAATGAACTGAAAACTCATATTTTGTTCTAAAACAGTGTTTGGATGTGATAACAAGCTGTTTTATCATGTTTGTAATGTTACACATCCATTTTCTAACAAGTAGTAAGTCTTGCATTAAGGCGTTCAAAACAGCGTTTCCTGGCGCTGTAAGCGCTCTAAACAGTGTTTCTGAGCATAACTTGTGGCAAAAGTGCAACTTTTGAAGAATGAAAAGAAAACTCATATTTTGAATGAAAACAGTGTTTGGATGTGATAACAAGCTGTTTTATCATGTTTGTAATGTTACACATCCATTTTCTAACAAGTAGTAAGTCTTGCATTAAGGCGTTCAAACAGCGTTTGCTGGCGCTGTAAGCGCTCTAAACAGTGTTTCTGAGCATAACTTGTGGCAAAAGTGCAACTTTTGAAGAATGAAAAGAAAACTCAATATTTTGAATGAAAACAGTGTTTGGATGTGATAACAAGCTGTTTTATCATGTTTGTAATGTTACACATCCATTTCCTAACAAGTAGTAAGGCTTGCATTAAGGCAGTTCAAAACAGCGTTTGCTGGCGTTGTAAGAGCTCTAAACAGTGTTTCTGAGCATAACTTGTGGCAAAAGTGCAACTTTTGAAGAATGAAAAGAAAACTCATATTTTGAATGAAAACAGTGTTTGGATGTGATAACAAGCTGTTTTATCATGTTTGTAATGTTACACATCCATTTTCTAACAAGTAGTAAGTCTTGCATTAAGGCGTTCAAAACAGCGTTTGCTGGCGCTGTAAGCGCTCTAAACAGTGTTTCTGAGCATAACTTGGAGCAAAAGTGCAACTTTTGAAGAATGAACTGAAAACTCATATTTTGTTCTAAAACAGTGTTTGGATGTGATAACAAGCTGTTTTATTCATGTTGTTTGTAATGTTACACATGCATTTCCTAACAAGTAGGTAAGGCTTGCATTAAGGCGTTCAAAACAGCGTTTGCTGGCGCTGTAAGCGCTCTAAACAGTGTTTCTGAGCATAACTTGGAGCAAAAGTGCAACTTTTGAAGAATGAACTGAAAACTCATATTTTGTTCTAAAACAGTGTTTGGATGTGATAACAAGCTGTTTTATCATGTTTGTAATGTTACACATCCATTTTCTAACAAGTAGTAAGTCTTGCATTAAGGCGTTCAAAACAGCGTTTGCTGGCGTTGTAAGAGCTCTAAACAGTGTTTCTGAGCATAACTTGGGGCAAAAGTGCAACTTTTCAAGAATGAAAAGAAAACTCATATTTTGAATGAAAACAGTGTTTGGATGTGATAACAAGCTGTTTTATCATGTTTGTAATGTTACACATCCATTTTCTAACAAGTAGTAAGTCTTGCATTAAGGCGTTCAAAACAGCGTTTGCTGGCGCTGTAAGCGCTCTAAACAGTGTTTCTGAGCATAACTTGGAGCAAAAGTGCAACTTTTGAAGAATGAACTGAAAACTCATAT
Source organism: Brachyhypopomus gauderio (assembly GCF_052324685.1). Taxonomy (NCBI): domain Eukaryota; kingdom Metazoa; phylum Chordata; class Actinopteri; order Gymnotiformes; family Hypopomidae; genus Brachyhypopomus; species Brachyhypopomus gauderio. Next base: position 3,516 of record NW_027507471.1, read on the forward strand.
TTTGTTCTAAAACAGTGTTTGGATGTGATAACAAGCTGTTTTATCATGTTTGTAATGTTACACATGCATTTCCTAACAAGTAGGTAAGGCTTGCATTAAGGCGTTCAAAACAGCGTTTGCTGGCACTGTAAGCGCTCTAAACAGTGTTTCTGAGCATAACTTGGAGCAAAAGTGCAACTTTTGAAGAATGAACTGAAAACTCATATTTTGTTCTAAAACAGTGTTTGGATGTGATAACAAGCTGTTTTATCATGTTTGTAATGTTACACATGCATTTCCAAACAAGTAGTAAGTCTTGTATTAAGGCGTTCAAAACAGCGTTTGCTGGCGCTGTAAGCGCTCTAAACAGTGTTTCTGAGCATAACTTGGAGCAAAAGTGCAACTTTTGAAGAATGAACTGAAAACTCATATTTTGTTCTAAAACAGTGTTTGGATGTGATAACAAGCTGTTTTATCATGTTTGTAATGTTACACATCCATTTCCTAACAAGTAGTAAGGCTTGCATTAAGGCGTTCAAAACAGCGTTTGCTGGCGTTGTAAGAGCTCTAAACAGTGTTTCTGAGCATAACTTGTGGCAAAAGTGCAACTTTTGAAGAATGAAAAGAAAACTCATATTTTGAATGAAGACAGTGTTTGGATGTGATAACAAGCTGTTTTATCATGTTTGTAATGTTACACATGCATTTCCTAACAAGTAGTAAGGCTTGCATTAAGGCGTTCAAAACAGCGTTTGCTGGCGCTGTAAGCGCTCTAAACAGTGTTTCTGAGCATAACTTGGAGCAAAAGTGCAACTTTTGAAGAATGAACTGAAAACTCATATTTTGTTCTAAAACAGTGTTTGGATGTGATAACAAGCTGTTTTATCATGTTTGTAATGTTACACATGCATTTCCTAACAAGTAGGTAAGGCTTGCATTAAGGCGTTCAAAACAGCGTTTGCTGGCGCTGTAAGCGCTCTAAACAGTGTTTCTGAGCATAACTTGGAGCAAAAGTGCAACTTTTGAAGAATGAACTGAAAACTCATATTTTGTTCCAAAACAGTGTTTGGATGTGATAACAAGCTGTTTTATCATGTTTGTAATGTTACACATCCATTTCCTAACAAGTAGTAAGGCTTGCATTAAGGCGTTCAAAACAGCGTTTGCTGGCGTTGTAAGAGCTCTAAACAGTGTTTCTGAGCATAACTTGGAGCAAAAGTGCAACTTTTGAAGAATGAAAAGAAAACTCATATTTTGAATGAAAACAGTGTTTGGATGTGATAACAAGCTGTTTTATCATGTTTGTAATGTTACACATCCATTTTCTAACAAGTAGTAAGTCTTGCATTAAGGCGTTCAAAACAGCGTTTGCTGGCGCTGTAAGCGCTCTAAACAGTGTTTCTGAGCATAACTTGGAGCAAAAGTGCAACTTTTGAAGAATGAACTGAAAACTCATATTTTGTTCTAAAACAGTGTTTGGATGTGATAACAAGCTGTTTTATCATGTTTGTAATGTTACACATCCATTTCCTAACAAGTAGTAAGGCTTGCATTAAGGCGTTCAAAACAGCGTTTGCTGGCGCTGTAAGCGCTCTAAACAGTGTTTCTGAGCATAACTTGGAGCAAAAGTGCAACTTTTGAAGAATGAACTGAAAACTCATATTTTGTTCTAAAACAGTGTTTGGATGTGATAACAAGCTGTTTTATCATGTTTGTAATGTTACACATGCATTTCCTAACAAGTAGGTAAGGCTTGCATTAAGGCGTTCAAAACAGCGTTTGCTGGCGCTGTAAGCGCTCTAAACAGTGTTTCTGAGCATAACTTGTGGCAAAAGTGCAACTTTTGAAGAATGAAAAGAAAACTCATATTTTGAATGAAAACAGTGTTTGGATGTGATAACAAGCTGTTTTATCATGTTTGTAATGTTACACATCCATTTTCTAACAAGTAGTAAGTCTTGCATTAAGGCGTTCAAAACAGCGTTTGCTGGCGCTGTAAGCGCTCTAAACAGTGTTTCTGAGCATAACTTGGAGCAAAAGTGCAACTTTTGAAGAATGAACTGAAAACTCATATTTTGTTCTAAAACAGTGTTTGGATGTGATAACAAGCTGTTTTATCATGTTTGTAATGTTACACATGCATTTCCTAACAAGTAGGTAAGGCTTGCATTAAGGCGTTCAAAACAGCGTTTGCTGGCGCTGTAAGCGCTCTAAACAGTGTTTCTGAGCATAACTTGGAGCAAAAGTGCAACTTTTGAAGAATGAACTGAAAACTCATATTTTGTTCCAAAACAGTGTTTGGATGTGATAACAAGCTGTTTTATCATGTTTGTAATGTTACACATCCATTTCCTAACAAGTAGTAAGGCTTGCATTAAGGCGTTCAAAACAGCGTTTGCTGGCGTTGTAAGAGCTCTAAACAGTGTTTCTGAGCATAACCTGTGGCAAAAGTGCAACTTTTGAAGAATGAAAAGAAAACTCATATTTTGAATGAAAACAGTGTTTGGATGTGATAACAAGCTGTTTTATCATGTTTGTAATGTTACACATCCATTTTCTAACAAGTAGTAAGTCTTGCATTAAGGCGTTCAAAACAGCGTTTGCTGGCGCTGTAAGCGCTCTAAACAGTGTTTCTGAGCATAACTTGGAGCAAAAGTGCAACTTTTGAAGAATGAACTGAAAACTCATATTTTGTTCTAAAACAGTGTTTGGATGTGATAACAAGCTGTTTTATCATGTTTGTAATGTTACACATGCATTTCCTAACAAGTAGGTAAGGCTTGCATTAAGGCGTTCAAAACAGCGTTTGCTGGCGCTGTAAGCGCTCTAAACAGTGTTTCTGAGCATAACTTGGAGAAAAAGTGCAACTTTTGAAGAATGAACTGAAAACTCATATTTTGTTCTAAAACAGTGTTTGGATGTGATAACAAGCTGTTTTATCATGTTTGTAATGTTACACATCCATTTTCTAACAAGTAGTAAGTCTTGCATTAAGGCGTTCAAAACAGCGTTTCCTGGCGCTGTAAGCGCTCTAAACAGTGTTTCTGAGCATAACTTGTGGCAAAAGTGCAACTTTTGAAGAATGAAAAGAAAACTCATATTTTGAATGAAAACAGTGTTTGGATGTGATAACAAGCTGTTTTATCATGTTTGTAATGTTACACATCCATTTTCTAACAAGTAGTAAGTCTTGCATTAAGGCGTTCAAAACAGCGTTTGCTGGCGCTGTAAGCGCTCTAAACAGTGTTTCTGAGCATAACTTGTGGCAAAAGTGCAACTTTTGAAGAATGAAAAGAAAACTCATATTTTGAATGAAAACAGTGTTTGGATGTGATAACAAGCTGTTTTATCATGTTTGTAATGTTACACATCCATTTCCTAACAAGTAGTAAGGCTTGCATTAAGGCGTTCAAAACAGCGTTTGCTGGCGTTGTAAGAGCTCTAAACAGTGTTTCTGAGCATAACTTGTGGCAAAAGTGCAACTTTTGAAGAATGAAAAGAAAACTCATATTTTGAATGAAAACAGTGTTTGGATGTGATAACAAGCTGTTTTATCATGTTTGTAATGTTACACATCCATTTTCTAACAAGTAGTAAGTCTTGCATTAAGGCGTTCAAAACAGCGTTTGCTGGCGCTGTAAGCGCTCTAAACAGTGTTTCTGAGCATAACTTGGAGCAAAAGTGCAACTTTTGAAGATAATGAACTGAAAACTCATATTTTGTTCTAAAACAGTGTTTGGATGTGATAACAAGCTGTTTTATCATGTTTGTAATGTTACACATGCATTTCCTAACAAGTAGGTAAGGCTTGCATTAAGGCGTTCAAAACAGCGTTTGCTGGCGCTGTAAGCGCTCTAAACAGTGTTTCTGAGCATAACTTGGAGCAAAAGTGCAACTTTTGAAGAATGAACTGAAAACTCATATTTTGTTCTAAAACAGTGTTTGGATGTGATAACAAGCTGTTTTATCATGTTTGTAATGTTACACATCCATTTTCTAACAAGTAGTAAGTCTTGCATTAAGGCGTTCAAAACAGCGTTTGCTGGCGTTGTAAGAGCTCTAAACAGTGTTTCTGAGCATAACTTGGGGCAAAAGTGCAACTTTTCAAGAATGAAAAGAAAACTCATATTTTGAATGAAAACAGTGTTTGGATGTGATAACAAGCTGTTTTTATCATGTTTGTAATGTTACACATCCATTTTCTAACAAGTAGTAAGTCTTGCATTAAGGCGTTCAAAACAGCGTTTGCTGGCGCTGTAAGCGCTCTAAACAGTGTTTCTGAGCATAACTTGGAGCAAAAGTGCAACTTTTGAAGAATGAACTGAAAACTCATATTTTGTTCTAAAACAGTGTTTGGATGTGATAACAAGCTGTTTTATCATGTTTGTAATGTTACACATGCATTTCCTAACAAGTAGGTAAGGCTTGCATTAAGGCGTTCAAAACAGCGTTTGCTGGCACTGTAAGCGCTCTAAACAGTGTTTCTGAGCATAACTTGGAGCAAAAGTGCAACTTTTGAAGAATGAACTGAAAACTCATATTTTGTTCTAAAACAGTGTTTGGATGTGATAACAAGCTGTTTTATCATGTTTGTAATGTTACACATGCATTTCCAAACAAGTAGTAAGTCTTGTATTAAGGCGTTCAAAACAGCGTTTGCTGGCGCTGTAAGCGCTCTAAACAGTGTTTCTGAGCATAACTTGGAGCAAAAGTGCAACTTTTGAAGAATGAACTGAAAACTCATATTTTGTTCTAAAACAGTGTTTGGATGTGATAACAAGCTGTTTTATCATGTTTGTAATGTTACACATCCATTTCCTAACAAGTAGTAAGGCTTGCATTAAGGCGTTCAAAACAGCGTTTGCTGGCGTTGTAAGAGCTCTAAACAGTGTTTCTGAGCATAACTTGTGGCAAAAGTGCAACTTTTGAAGAATGAAAAGAAAACTCATATTTTGAATGAAGACAGTGTTTGGATGTGATAACAAGCTGTTTTATCATGTTTGTAATGTTACACATGCATTTCCTAACAAGTAGTAAGGCTTGCATTAAGGCGTTCAAAACAGCGTTTGCTGGCGCTGTAAGCGCTCTAAACAGTGTTTCTGAGCATAACTTGGAGCAAAAGTGCAACTTTTGAAGAATGAACTGAAAACTCATATTTTGTTCTAAAACAGTGTTTGGATGTGATAACAAGCTGTTTTATCATGTTTGTAATGTTACACATGCATTTCCTAACAAGTAGGTAAGGCTTGCATTAAGGCGTTCAAAACAGCGTTTGCTGGCGCTGTAAGCGCTCTAAACAGTGTTTCTGAGCATAACTTGGAGCAAAAGTGCAACTTTTGAAGAATGAACTGAAAACTCATATTTTGTTCCAAAACAGTGTTTGGATGTGATAACAAGCTGTTTTATCATGTTTGTAATGTTACACATCCATTTCCTAACAAGTAGTAAGGCTTGCATTAAGGCGTTCAAAACAGCGTTTGCTGGCGTTGTAAGAGCTCTAAACAGTGTTTCTGAGCATAACTTGGAGCAAAAGTGCAACTTTTGAAGAATGAAAAGAAAACTCATATTTTGAATGAAAACAGTGTTTGGATGTGATAACAAGCTGTTTTATCATGTTTGTAATGTTACACATCCATTTTCTAACAAGTAGTAAGTCTTGCATTAAGGCGTTCAAAAACAGCGTTTGCTGGCGCTGTAAGCGCTCTAAACAGTGTTTCTGAGCATAACTTGGAGCAAAAGTGCAACTTTTGAAGAATGAACTGAAAACTCATATTTTGTTCTAAAACAGTGTTTGGATGTGATAACAAGCTGTTTTATCATGTTTGTAATGTTACACATCCATTTCCTAACAAGTAGTAAGGCTTGCATAAGGCGTTCAAAACAGCGTTTGCTGGCGCTGTAAGCGCTCTAAACAGTGTTTCTGAGCATAACTTGGAGCAAAAGTGCAACTTTTGAAGAATGAACTGAAAACTCATATTTTGTTCTAAAACAGTGTTTGGATGTGATAACAAGCTGTTTTATCATGTTTGTAATGTTACACATGCATTTCCTAACAAGTAGGTAAGGCTTGCATTAAGGCGTTCAAAACAGCGTTTGCTGGCGCTGTAAGCGCTCTAAACAGTGTTTCTGAGCATAACTTGTGGCAAAAGTGCAACTTTTGAAGAATGAAAAGAAAACTCATATTTTGAATGAAAACAGTGTTTGGATGTGATAACAAGCTGTTTTATCATGTTTGTAATGTTACACATCCATTTTCTAACAAGTAGTAAGTCTTGCATTAAGGCGTTCAAAACAGCGTTTGCTGGCGCTGTAAGCGCTCTAAACAGTGTTTCTGAGCATAACTTGGAGCAAAAGTGCAACTTTTGAAGAATGAACTGAAAACTCATATTTTGTTCTAAAACAGTGTTTGGATGTGATAACAAGCTGTTTTATCATGTTTGTAATGTTACACATGCATTTCCTAACAAGTAGGTAAGGCTTGCATTAAGGCGTTCAAAACAGCGTTTGCTGGCGCTGTAAGCGCTCTAAACAGTGTTTCTGAGCATAACTTGGAGCAAAAGTGCAACTTTTGAAGAATGAACTGAAAACTCATATTTTGTTCCAAAACAGTGTTTGGATGTGATAACAAGCTGTTTTATCATGTTTGTAATGTTACACATCCATTTCCTAACAAGTAGTAAGGCTTGCATTAAGGCGTTCAAAACAGCGTTTGCTGGCGTTGTAAGAGCTCTAAACAGTGACCTGTGGCAAAAGTGCAACTTTTGAAGAATGAAAAGAAAACTCATATTTGAATGAAAACAGTGTTTGGATGTGATAACAAGCTGTTTTATCATGTTTGTAATGTTACACATCCATTTTCTAACAAGTAGTAAGTCTTGCATTAAGGCGTTCAAAACAGCGTTTGCTGGCGCTGTAAGCGCTCTAAACAGTGTTTCTGAGCATAACTTGGAGCAAAAGTGCAACTTTTGAAGAATGAACTGAAAACTCATATTTTGTTCTAAAACAGTGGTTTGGATGTGATAACAAGCTGTTTTATCATGTTTGTAATGTTACACATGCATTTCCTAACAAGTAGGTAAGGCTTGCATTAAGGCGTTCAAAACAGCGTTTGCTGGCGCTGTAAGCGCTCTAAAACAGTGTTTCTGAGCATAACTTGGAGAAAAAGTGCAACTTTTGAAGAATGAACTGAAAACTCATATTTTGTTCTAAAACAGTGTTTGGATGTGATAACAAGCTGTTTTATCATGTTTGTAATGTTACACATCCATTTTCTAACAAGTAGTAAGTCTTGCATTAAGGCGTTCAAAACAGCGTTTCCTGGCGCTGTAAGCGCTCTAAACAGTTGTTTCTGAGCATAACTTGTGGGCAAAAGTGCAACTTTTGAAGAATGAAAAGAAAACTCATATTTTGAATGAAAACAGTGTTTGGATGTGATTAACAAGCTGTTTTATCATGTTTTGTAATGTTACACATCCATTTTCTAACAAGTAGTAAGTCTTGCATTAAGGCGTTCAAAACAGCGTTTGCTGGCGCTGTAAGCGCTCTAAACAGTGTTTCTGAGCATAACTTGGAGCAAAGTGCAACTTTTGAAGAATGAACTGAAAACTCATATTTTGTTCTAAAACAGTGTTTGGATGTGATAACAAGCTGTTTTATCATGTTTGTAATGTTACACATCCATTTCCTAACAAGTAGTAAGGCTTGCATTAAGGCGTTCAAAACAGCGTTTGCTGGCGCTGTAAGCGCTCTAAACAGTGTTTCTGAGCATAACTTGGAGCAAAAGTGCAACTTTGAAGAATGAACTGAAAACTCATATTTTGTTCTAAAACAGTGTTTGGATGTGATAACAAGCTGTTTATCATGTTTGTAATGTTACACATGCATTTCCTAACAAGTAGGTAAGGCTTGCATTAAGGCGTTCAAAACAGCGTTTGCTGGCGCTGTAAGCGCTCTAAACAGTGTTTCTGAGGCATAACTTGTGGCAAAAGTGCAACTTTTGAAGAATGAAAAAGAAAACTCATATTTGAATGAAAAACAGTGTTTGGATGTGATAACAAGCTGTTTTATCATGTTTGTAATGTTACACATCCATTTTCTAACAAGTAGTAAGTCTTGCATTAAGGCGTTCAAAACAGCGTTTGCTGGCGCTGTAAGCGCTCTAAACAGTGTTTCTGAGCATAACTTGGAGCAAAAGTGCAACTTTTGAAGAATGAACTGAAAACTCATATTTTGTTCCTAAAACAGTGTTTGGATGTGATAACAAGCTGTTTTATCATGTTTGTAATGTTACACATGCATTTCCTAACAAGTAGGTAAGGCTTGCATTAAGGCGTTCAAAACAGCGTTTGCTGGCGCTGTAAGCGCTCTAAACAGTGTTTCTGAGCATAACTTGGAGCAAAAGTGCAACTTTTGAAGAATGAACTGAAAACTCATATTTTGTTCTAAAACAGTGTTTGGATGTGATAACAAGCTGTTTTATCATGTTTGTAATGTTACACATCCATTTTCTAACAAGTAGTAAGTCTTGCATTAAGGCGTTCAAACAGCGTTTGCTGGCGTTTGTAAGAGCTCTAAACAGTGTTTCTGAGCATAACTTGGGGCAAAAGTGCAACTTTTCAAGAATGAAAAGAAAACTCATATTTTGAATGAAAACAGTGTTTGGATGTGATAACAAGCTGTTTTATCATGTTTGTAATGTTACACATCCATTTTCTAACAAGTAGTAAGTCTTGCATTAAGGCGTTCAAAACAGCGTTTGCTGGCGCTGTAAGCGCTCTAAACAGTGTTTCTGAGCATAACTTGGAGCAAAAAGTGCAACTTTTGAAGAATGAACTGAAAACTCATATTTTGTTCTAAAACAGTGTTTGGATGTGATAACAAGCTGTTTTATCATGGTTGTAATGTTACACATGCATTTCCTAACAAGTAGGTAAGGCTTGCATTAAGGCGTTCAAAACAGCGTTGCTGGCACTGTAAGCGCTCTAAACAGTGTTTCTGAGCATAACTTGGAGCAAAAGTGCAACTTTTGAAGAATGAACTGAAAACTCATATTTTGTTTCTAAAACAGTGTTTGGATGTGATAACAAGCTGTTTTATCATGTTTGTAATGTTACACATGCATTTCCAAACAAGTAGTAAGTCTTGTATTAAGGCGTTCAAAACAGCGTTTGCTGGCGCTGTAAGCGCTCTAAACAGTGTTTTCTGAGCATAAACTTGGAGCAAAAGTGCAACTTTTGAAGAATGAACTGAAAACTCATATTTTGTTCTAAAACAGTGTTTGGATGTGATAACAAGCTGTTTTATCATGTTTGTAATGTTACACATCCATTTCCTAACAAGTAGTAAGGCTTGCATTAAGGCGTTCAAACAGCGTTTGCTGGCGTTGTAAGAGCTCTAAACAGTGTTTCTGAGCATAACTTGTGGCAAAAGTGCAACTTTTGAAGAATGAAAAGAAAACATATTTTGAATGAAGACAGTGTTTGGATGTGATAACAAGCTGTTTTATCATGTTTGTAATGTTACACATGCATTTCCTAACAAGTAGGTAAGGCTTGCATTAAGGCGTTCAAAACAGCGTTTGCTGGCGCTGTAAGCGCTCTAAACAGTGTTTCTGAGCATAACTTGGAGCAAAAGTGCAACTTTTGAAGAATGAACTGAAAACTCATATTTTGTTCCAAAACAGTGTTTGGATGTGATAACAAGCTGTTTTATCATGTTTGTAATGTTACACATCCATTTCCTAACAAGTAGTAAGGCTTGCATTAAGGCGTTCAAAACAGCGTTTGCTGGCGTTGTAAGAGCTCTAAACAGTGTTTCTGAGCATAACTTGGAGCAAAAGTGCAACTTTTGAAGAATGAAAAGAAAAACTCATATTTTGAATGAAAACAGTGTTTGGATGTGATAACAAGCTGTTTTATCATGTTTGTAATGTTACACATCCATTTTCTAACAAGTAGTAAGTCTTGCATTAAGGCGTTCAAAACAGCGTTTGCTGCGCTGTAAGCGCTCTAAACAGTGGTTTCTGAGCATAACTTGGAGCAAAAGTGCAACTTTTGAAGAATGAACTGAAAACTCATATTTTGTTCTAAAAACAGTGTTTGGATGTGATAACAAGCTGTTTTATCATGTTTGTAATGTTACACATCCATTTCCTAACAAGTAGTAAGGGCTTGCATTAAGGCGTTCAAAACAGCGTTTGCTGGCGCTGTAAGCGCTCTAAACAGTGTTTCTGAGCATAACTTGGAGCAAAAGTGCAACTTTTGAAGAATGAACTGAAAACTCATATTTTGTTCTAAAAACAGTGTTTGGATGTGATAACAAGCTGTTTTATCATGTTTGTAATGTTACACATGCATTTCCTAACAAGTAGGTAAGGCTTGCATTAAGGCGTTCAAAACAGCGTTTGCTGGCGCTGTAAGCGCTCTAAACAGTGTTTCTGAGCATAACTTGTGGCAAAAGTGCAACTTTTGAAGAATGAAAAGAAAACTCATATTTTGAATGAAAACAGTGTTTGGATGTGATAACAAGCTGTTTTATCATGTTTGTAATGTTACACATCCATTTTCTAACAAGTAGTAAGTCTTGCATTAAGGCGTTCAAAACAGCGTTTGCTGGCGCTGTAAGCGCTCTAAACAGTGTTTCTGAGCATTAACTTGGAGCAAAAGTGCAACTTTTGAAGAATGAACTGAAAACTCATATTTTGTTCTAAAACAGTGTTTGGATGTGATAACAAGCTGTTTTATCATGTTTTGTAATGTTACACATGCATTTCCTACAAGTAGGTAAGGCTTGCATTAAGGCGTTCAAACAGCGTTTGCTGGCGCTGTAAGCGCTCTAAACAGTGTTTCTGAGCATAACTTGGAGCAAAAGTGCAACTTTTGAAGAATGAACTGAAAACTCATATTTTGTTCCAAAAACAGTGTTTGGATGTGATAACAAGCTGTTTTATCATGTTTGTAATGTTACACATCCATTTCCTAACAAGTAGTAAGGGCTTGCATTAAGGCGTTCAAAACAGCGTTTGCTGGCGTTGTAAGAGCTCTAAACAGTGTTTCTGAGCATAACCTGTGGCAAAAGTGCAACTTTTGAAGAATGAAAAGAAAACTCATATTTTGAATGAAAACAGTGTTTGGATGTGATAACAAGCTGTTTTATCATGTTTGTAATGTTACACATCCATTTCTAACAAGTAGTAAGTCTTGCATTAAGGCGTTCAAAACAGCGTTTGCTGGCGCTGTAAGCGCTCTAAACAGTGTTTCTGAGCATAACTTGGAGCAAAAGTGCAACTTTTGAAGAATGAACTGAAAACTCATATTTTGTTCTAAAACAGTGTTTGGATGTGATAACAAGCTGTTTTATCATGTTTGTAATGTTACACATGCATTTCCTAACAAGTAGGTAAGGCTTGCATTAAGGCGTTCAAAACAGCGTTTGCTGGCGCTGTAAGCGCTCTAAACAGTGTTTCTGAGCATAACTTGGAGAAAAAGTGCAACTTTTGAAGAATGAACTGAAAACTCATATTTTGTTCTAAAACAGTGTGTTTGGATGTGATAACAAGCTGTTTTATCATGTTGTAATGTTACACATCCATTTTCTAACAAGTAGTAAGTCTTGCATTAAGGCGTTCAAAACAGCGTTTCCTGGCGCTGTAAGCGCTCTAAACAGTGTTTCTGAGCATAACTTGTGGCAAAAGTGCAACTTTTGAAGAATGAAAAGAAAACTCATATTTTGAATGAAAACAGTGTTTGGATGTGATAACAAGCTGTTTTATCATGTTTGTAATGTTACACATCCATTTTCTAACAAGTAGTAAGTCTTGCATTAAGGCGTTCAAAACAGCGTTTGCTGGCGCTGTAAGCGCTCTAAACAGTGTTTCTGAGCATAACTTGGAGCAAAAGTGCAACTTTTGAAGAATGAACTGAAAACTCATATTTTGTTCTAAAACAGTGTTTGGATGTGATAACAAGCTGTTTTATCATGTTTGTAATGTTACACATCCATTTCCTAACAAGTAGTAAGGCTTGCATTAAGGCGTTCAAAACAGCGTTGCTGGCGCTGTAAGCGCTCTAAACAGTGTTTCTGAGCATAACTTGGAGAAAAAGTGCAACTTTTGAAGAATGAACTGAAAACTCATATTTTGTTCTAAAACAGTGTTTGGATGTGATAACAAGCTGTTTTATCATGTTTGTAATGTTACACATGCATTTCCTAACAAGTAGGTAAGGGCTTGCATTAAGGCGTTCAAAACAGCGTTTGCTGGCGCTGTAAGCGCTCTAAACAGTGTTTCTGAGCATAACTTGTGGCAAAAGTGCAACTTTTGAAGAATGAAAAGAAAACTCATATTTTGAATGAAAACAGTGTTTGGATGTGATAACAAGCTGTTTTATCATGTTTGTAATGTTACACATCCATTTCCTAACAAGTAGTAAGGCTTGCATTAAGGCGTTCAAAACAGCGTTTGCTGGCGTTGTAAGAGCTCTAAACAGTGTTTCTGAGCATAACTTGTGGCAAAAGTGCAACTTTTGAAGAATGAAAAGAAAACTCATATTTTGAATGAAAACAGTGTTTGGATGTGATAACAAGCTGTTTTTATCATGTTTGTAATGTTACACATCCATTTTCTAACAAGTAGTAAGTCTTGCATTAAGGCGTTCAAAACAGCGTTTGCTGCGCTGTAAGCGCTCTAAACAGTGTTTCTGAGCATAACTTGGAGCAAAAGTGCAACTTTTGAAGAATGAACTGAAAACTCATATTTTGTTCTAAAACAGTGTTTGGATGTGATAACAAGCTGTTTTATCATGTTTGTAATGTTACACATGCATTTCCTAACAAGTAGGTAAGGCTTGCATTAAGGCGTTCAAAACAGCGTTTGCTGGCGCTGTAAGCGCTCTAAACAGTGTTTCTGAGCATAACTTGGAGCAAAAGTGCAACTTTTGAAGAATGAACTGAAAACTCATATTTTGTTCTAAAACAGTGGTTTGGATGTGATAACAAGCTGTTTTATCATGTTTGTAATGTTACACATCCATTTTCTAACAAGTAGTAAGTCTTGCATTAAGGCGTTCAAACAGCGTTTGCTGGCGTTGTAAGAGCTCTAAACAGTGTTTCTGAGCATAACTTGGGGCAAAAGTGCAACTTTTCAAGAATGAAAAGAAAACTCATATTTTGAATGAAAACAGTGTTTGGATGTGATAACAAGCTGTTTTATCATGTTTGTAATGTTACACATCCATTTTCTAATCAAGTAGTAAGTCTTGCATTAAGGCGTTCAAAACAGCGTTTGCTGGCGCTGTAAGCGCTCTAAACAGTGTTTCTGAGCATAACTTGGAGCAAAAGTGCAACTTTTGAAGAATGAACTGAAAACTCATATTTTGTTCTAAAACAGTGTTTGGATGTGATAACAAGCTGTTTTATCATGTTTGTAATGTTACACATGCATTTCCTAACAAGTAGGTAAGGCTTGCATTAAGGCGTTCAAAACAGCGTTTGCTGGCACTGTAAGCGCTCTAAACAGTGTTTCTGAGCATAACTTGGAGCAAAAGTGCAACTTTGAAGAATGAACTGAAAACTCATATTTTGTTCTAAAACAGTGTTTGGATGTGATAACAAGCTGTTTTTATCATGTTTGTAATGTTACACATGCATTTCCAAACAAGTAGTAAGTCTTGTATTAAGGCGTTCAAAACAGCGTTTGCTGGCGCTGTAAGCGCTCTAAACAGTGTTTCTGAGCATAACTTGGAGCAAAAGTGCAACTTTTGAAGAATGAACTGAAAACTCATATTTTGTTCTAAAACAGTGTTTGGATGTGATAACAAGCTGTTTTATCATGTTTGTAATGTTACACATCCATTTTCTAACAAGTAGTAAGTCTTGCATTAAGGCGTTCAAACAGCGTTTGCTGGCGTTGTAAGAGCTCTAAACAGTGTTTCTGAGCATAACTTGGGGCAAAAGTGCAACTTTTCAAGAATGAAAAGAAAACTCATATTTTGAATGAAAACAGTGTTTGGATGTGATAACAAGCTGTTTTATCATGTTTGTAATGTTACACATCCATTTTCTAACAAGTAGTAAGTCTTGCATTAAGGCGTTCAAAACAGCGTTTGCTGGCGCTGTAAGCTCTCTAAACAGTGTTTCTGAGCATAACTTGGAGCAAAAGTGCAACTTTTGAAGAATGAACTGAAAACTCATATTTTGTTCTAAAACAGTGTTTGGATGTGATAACAAGCTGTTTTATCATGTTTGTAATGTTACACATGCATTTCCTAACAAGTAGGTAAGGCTTGCATTAAGGCGTTCAAAACAGCGTTTGCTGGCACTGTAAGCGCTCTAAACAGTGTTTCTGAGCATAACTTGGAGCAAAAGTGCAACTTTTGAAGAATGAACTGAAAACTCATATTTTGTTCTAAAACAGTGTTTGGATGTGATAACAAGCTGTTTTATCATGTTTGTAATGTTACACATGCATTTCCAAACAAGTAGTAAGTCTTGTATTAAGGCGTTCAAAACAGCGTTTGCTGGCGCTGTAAGCGCTCTAAACAGTGTTTCTGAGCATAACTTGGAGCAAAAGTGCAACTTTTGAAGAATGAACTGAAAACTCATATTTTGTTCTAAAACAGTGTTTGGATGTGATAACAAGCTGTTTTATCATGTTTGTAATGTTACACATGCATTTCCTAACAAGTAGGTAAGGCTTGCATTAAGGCGTTCAAAACAGCGTTTGCTGGCGCTGTAAGCGCTCTAAACAGTGTTTCTGAGCATAACTTGTGGCAAAAGTGCAACTTTTGAAGAATGAAAAGAAAACTCATATTTTGAATGAAAACAGTGTTTGGATGTGATAACAAGCTGTTTTATCATGTTTGTAATGTTACACATCCATTTTCTAACAAGTAGTAAGTCTTGCATTAAGGCGTTCAAAACAGCGTTTGCTGGCGCTGTAAGCGCTCTAAACAGTGTTTCTGAGCATAACTTGGAGCAAAAGTGCAACTTTTGAAGAATGAACTGAAAACTCATATTTTGTTCTAAAACAGTGTTTGGATGTGATAACAAGCTGTTTTATCATGTTTGTAATGTTACACATGCATTTCCTAACAAGTAGGTAAGGCTTGCATTAAGGCGTTCAAAACAGCGTTTGCTGGCGCTGTAAGCGCTCTAAACAGTGTTTCTGAGCATAACTTGGAGCAAAAGTGCAACTTTTGAAGAATGAACTGAAAACTCATATTTTGTTCTAAAACAGTGTTTGGATGTGATAACAAGCTGTTTTATCATGTTTGTAATGTTACACATCCATTTTCTAACAAGTAGTAAGTCTTGCATTAAGGCGTTCAAAACAGCGTTTGCTGGCGTTGTAAGAGCTCTAAACAGTGTTTCTGAGCATAACTTGGGGCAAAAGTGCAACTTTTCAAGAATGAAAAGAAAACTCATATTTTGAATGAAAACAGTGTTTGGATGTGATAACAAGCTGTTTTATCATGTTTGTAATGTTACACATCCATTTTCTAACAAGTAGTAAGTCTTGCATTAAGGCGTTCAAACAGCGTTTGCTGGCGCTGTAAGCGCTCTAAACAGTGTTTCTGAGCATAACTTGGAGCAAAAGTGCAACTTTTGAAGAATGAACTGAAAACTCATATTTTGTTCTAAAACAGTGTTTGGATGTGATAACAAGCTGTTTTATCATGTTTGTAATGTTACACATGCATTTCCTAACAAGTAGGTAAGGCTTGCATTAAGGCGTTCAAAACAGCGTTTGCTGGCACTGTAAGCGCTCTAAACAGTGTTTCTGAGCATAACTTGGAGCAAAAGTGCAACTTTTGAAGAATGAACTGAAAACTCATATTTTGTTCTAAAACAGTGTTTGGATGTGATAACAAGCTGTTTTATCATGTTTGTAATGTTACACATGCATTTCCAAACAAGTAGTAAGTCTTGTATTAAGGCGTTCAAAACAGCGTTTGCTGGCGCTGTAAGCGCTCTAAACAGTGTTTCTGAGCATAACTTGGAGCAAAAGTGCAACTTTTGAAGAATGAACTGAAAACTCATATTTTGTTCTAAAACAGTGTTTGGATGTGATAACAAGCTGTTTTATCATGTTTGTAATGTTACACATCCATTTCCTAACAAGTAGTAAGGCTTGCATTAAGGCGTTCAAAACAGCGTTTGCTGGCGTTGTAAGAGCTCTAAACAGTGTTTCTGAGCATAACTTGTGGCAAAAGTGCAACTTTTGAAGAATGAAAAGAAAACTCATATTTTGAATGAAGACAGTGTTTGGATGTGATAACAAGCTGTTTTATCATGTTTGTAATGTTACACATGCATTTCCTAACAAGTAGTAAGGCTTGCATTAAGGCGTTCAAAACAGCGTTTGCTGGCGCTGTAAGCGCTCTAAACAGTGTTTCTGAGCATAACTTGGAGCAAAAGTGCAACTTTTGAAGAATGAACTGAAAACTCATATTTTGTTCTAAAACAGTGTTTGGATGTGATAACAAGCTGTTTTATCATGTTTGTAATGTTACACATGCATTTCCTAACAAGTAGGTAAGGCTTGCATTAAGGCGTTCAAAACAGCGTTTGCTGGCGCTGTAAGCGCTCTAAACAGTGTTTCTGAGCATAACTTGTGGCAAAAGTGCAACTTTTGAAGAATGAAAAGAAAACTCATATTTTGAATGAAAACAGTGTTTGGATGTGATAACAAGCTGTTTTATCATGTTTGTAATGTTACACATCCATTTTCTAACAAGTAGTAAGTCTTGCATTAAGGCGTTCAAAACAGCGTTTGCTGGCGCTGTAAGCGCTCTAAACAGTGTTTCTGAGCATAACTTGGAGCAAAAGTGCAACTTTTGAAGAATGAACTGAAAACTCATATTTTGTTCTAAAACAGTGTTTGGATGTGATAACAAGCTGTTTTATCATGTTTGTAATGTTACACATGCATTTCCTAACAAGTAGGTAAGGCTTGCATTAAGGCGTTCAAAACAGCGTTTGCTGGCGCTGTAAGCGCTCTAAACAGTGTTTCTGAGCATAACTTGGAGCAAAAGTGCAACTTTTGAAGAATGAACTGAAAACTCATATTTTGTTCCAAAACAGTGTTTGGATGTGATAACAAGCTGTTTTATCATGTTTGTAATGTTACACATCCATTTCCTAACAAGTAGTAAGGCTTGCATTAAGGCGTTCAAAACAGCGTTTGCTGGCGTTGTAAGAGCTCTAAACAGTGTTTCTGAGCATAACCTGTGGCAAAAGTGCAACTTTTGAAGAATGAAAAGAAAACTCATATTTTGAATGAAAACAGTGTTTGGATGTGATAACAAGCTGTTTTATCATGTTTGTAATGTTACACATCCATTTTCTAACAAGTAGTAAGTCTTGCATTAAGGCGTTCAAAACAGCGTTTGCTGGCGCTGTAAGCGCTCTAAACAGTGTTTCTGAGCATAACTTGGAGCAAAAGTGCAACTTTTGAAGAATGAACTGAAAACTCATATTTTGTTCTAAAACAGTGTTTGGATGTGATAACAAGCTGTTTTATCATGTTTGTAATGTTACACATGCATTTCCTAACAAGTAGGTAAGGCTTGCATTAAGGCGTTCAAAACAGCGTTTGCTGGCGCTGTAAGCGCTCTAAACAGTGTTTCTGAGCATAACTTGGAGAAAAAGTGCAACTTTTGAAGAATGAACTGAAAACTCATATTTTGTTCTAAAACAGTGTTTGGATGTGATAACAAGCTGTTTTATCATGTTTGTAATGTTACACATCCATTTTCTAACAAGTAGTAAGTCTTGCATTAAGGCGTTCAAAACAGCGTTTCCTGGCGCTGTAAGCGCTCTAAACAGTGTTTCTGAGCATAACTTGTGGCAAAAGTGCAACTTTTGAAGAATGAAAAGAAAACTCATATTTTGAATGAAAACAGTGTTTGGATGTGATAACAAGCTGTTTTATCATGTTTGTAATGTTACACATCCATTTTCTAACAAGTAGTAAGTCTTGCATTAAGGCGTTCAAAACAGCGTTTGCTGGCGCTGTAAGCGCTCTAAACAGTGTTTCTGAGCATAACTTGGAGCAAAAGTGCAACTTTTGAAGAATGAACTGAAAACTCATATTTTGTTCTAAAACAGTGTTTGGATGTGATAACAAGCTGTTTTATCATGTTTGTAATGTTACACATCCATTTCCTAACAAGTAGTAAGGCTTGCATTAAGGCGTTCAAAACAGCGTTTGCTGGCGCTGTAAGCGCTCTAAACAGTGTTTCTGAGCATAACTTGGAGAAAAAGTGCAACTTTTGAAGAATGAACTGAAAACTCATATTTTGTTCTAAAACAGTGTTTGGATGTGATAACAAGCTGTTTTATCATGTTTGTAATGTTACACATGCATTTCCTAACAAGTAGGTAAGGCTTGCATTAAGGCGTTCAAAACAGCGTTTGCTGGCGCTGTAAGCGCTCTAAACAGTGTTTCTGAGCATAACTTGTGGCAAAAGTGCAACTTTTGAAGAATGAAAAGAAAACTCATATTTTGAATGAAAACAGTGTTTGGATGTGATAACAAGCTGTTTTATCATGTTTGTAATGTTACACATCCATTTCCTAACAAGTAGTAAGGCTTGCATTAAGGCGTTCAAAACAGCGTTTGCTGGCGTTGTAAGAGCTCTAAACAGTGTTTCTGAGCATAACTTGTGGCAAAAGTGCAACTTTTGAAGAATGAAAAGAAAACTCATATTTTGAATGAAAACAGTGTTTGGATGTGATAACAAGCTGTTTTATCATGTTTGTAATGTTACACATCCATTTTCTAACAAGTAGTAAGTCTTGCATTAAGGCGTTCAAAACAGCGTTTGCTGGCGCTGTAAGCGCTCTAAACAGTGTTTCTGAGCATAACTTGGAGCAAAAGTGCAACTTTTGAAGAATGAACTGAAAACTCATATTTTGTTCTAAAACAGTGTTTGGATGTGATAACAAGCTGTTTTATCGTTTGTAATGTTACACATGCATTTCCTAACAAGTAGGTAAGGCTTGCATTAAGGCGTTCAAAACAGCGTTTGCTGGCGCTGTAAGCGCTCTAAACAGTGTTTCTGAGCATAACTTGGAGCAAAAGTGCAACTTTTGAAGAATGAACTGAAAACTCATATTTTGTTCTAAAACAGTGTTTGGATGTGATAACAAGCTGTTTTATCATGTTTGTAATGTTACACATCCATTTTCTAACAAGTAGTAAGTCTTGCATTAAGGCGTTCAAAACAGCGTTTGCTGGCGTTGTAAGAGCTCTAAACAGTGTTTCTGAGCATAACTTGGGGCAAAAGTGCAACTTTTCAAGAATGAAAAGAAAACTCATATTTTGAATGAAAACAGTGTTTGGATGTGATAACAAGCTGTTTTATCATGTTTGTAATGTTACACATCCATTTCCTAACAAGTAGTAAGGCTTGCATTAAGGCGTTCAAAACAGCGTTTGCTGGCGTTGTAAGAGCTCTAAACAGTGTTTCTGAGCATAACTTGTGGCAAAAGTGCAACTTTTGAAGAATGAAAAGAAAACTCATATTTTGAATGAAAACAGTGTTTGGATGTGATAACAAGCTGTTTTATCATGTTTGTAATGTTACACATCCATTTTCTAACAAGTAGTAAGTCTTGCATTAAGGCGTTCAAAACAGCGTTTGCTGGCGCTGTAAGCGCTCTAAACAGTGTTTCTGAGCATAACTTGGAGCAAAAGTGCAACTTTTGAAGAATGAACTGAAAACTCATATTTTGTTCTAAAACAGTGTTTGGATGTGATAACAAGCTGTTTTATCATGTTTGTAATGTTACACATGCATTTCCTAACAAGTAGGTAAGGCTTGCATTAAGGCGTTCAAAACAGCGTTTGCTGGCGCTGTAAGCGCTCTAAACAGTGTTTCTGAGCATAACTTGGAGCAAAAGTGCAACTTTTGAAGAATGAACTGAAAACTCATATTTTGTTCTAAAACAGTGTTTGGATGTGATAACAAGCTGTTTTATCATGTTTGTAATGTTACACATCCATTTTCTAACAAGTAGTAAGTCTTGCATTAAGGCGTTCAAAACAGCGTTTGCTGGCGTTGTAAGAGCTCTAAACAGTGTTTCTGAGCATAACTTGGGGCAAAAGTGCAACTTTTCAAGAATGAAAAGAAAACTCATATTTTGAATGAAAACAGTGTTTGGATGTGATAACAAGCTGTTTTATCATGTTTGTAATGTTACACATCCATTTTCTAACAAGTAGTAAGTCTTGCATTAAGGCGTTCAAAACAGCGTTTGCTGGCGCTGTAAGCGCTCTAAACAGTGTTTCTGAGCATAACTTGGAGCAAAAGTGCAACTTTTGAAGAATGAACTGAAAACTCATATTTTGTTCTAAAACAGTGTTTGGATGTGATAACAAGCTGTTTTATCATGTTTGTAATGTTACACATGCATTTCCTAACAAGTAGGTAAGGCTTGCATTAAGGCGTTCAAAACAGCGTTTGCTGGCACTGTAAGCGCTCTAAACAGTGTTTCTGAGCATAACTTGGAGCAAAAGTGCAACTTTTGAAGAATGAACTGAAAACTCATATTTTGTTCTAAAACAGTGTTTGGATGTGATAACAAGCTGTTTTATCATGTTTGTAATGTTACACATGCATTTCCAAACAAGTAGTAAGTCTTGTATTAAGGCGTTCAAAACAGCGTTTGCTGGCGCTGTAAGCGCTCTAAACAGTGTTTCTGAGCATAACTTGGAGCAAAAGTGCAACTTTTGAAGAATGAACTGAAAACTCATATTTTGTTCTAAAACAGTGTTTGGATGTGATAACAAGCTGTTTTATCATGTTTGTAATGTTACACATCCATTTTCTAACAAGTAGTAAGTCTTGCATTAAGGCGTTCAAAACAGCGTTTGCTGGCGTTGTAAGAGCTCTAAACAGTGTTTCTGAGCATAACTTGGGGCAAAAGTGCAACTTTTCAAGAATGAAAAGAAAACTCATATTTTGAATGAAAACAGTGTTTGGATGTGATAACAAGCTGTTTTATCATGTTTGTAATGTTACACATCCATTTTCTAACAAGTAGTAAGTCTTGCATTAAGGCGTTCAAAACAGCGTTTGCTGGCGCTGTAAGCTCTCTAAACAGTGTTTCTGAGCATAACTTGGAGCAAAAGTGCAACTTTTGAAGAATGAACTGAAACTCATATTTTGTTCTAAAACAGTGTTTGGATGTGATAACAAGCTGTTTTATCATGTTTGTAATGTTACACATGCATTTCCTAACAAGTAGGTAAGGCTTGCATTAAGGCGTTCAAAACAGCGTTTGCTGGCACTGTAAGCGCTCTAAACAGTGTTTCTGAGCATAACTTGGAGCAAAAGTGCAACTTTTGAAGAATGAACTGAAAACTCATATTTTGTTCTAAAACAGTGTTTGGATGTGATAACAAGCTGTTTTATCATGTTTGTAATGTTACACATGCATTTCCAAACAAGTAGTAAGTCTTGTATTAAGGCGTTCAAAACAGCGTTTGCTGGCGCTGTAAGCGCTCTAAACAGTGTTTCTGAGCATAACTTGGAGCAAAAGTGCAACTTTTGAAGAATGAACTGAAAACTCATATTTTGTTCTAAAACAGTGTTTGGATGTGATAACAAGCTGTTTTATCATGTTTGTAATGTTACACATGCATTTCCTAACAAGTAGGTAAGGCTTGCATTAAGGCGTTCAAAACAGCGTTTGCTGGCGCTGTAAGCGCTCTAAACAGTGTTTCTGAGCATAACTTGTGGCAAAAGTGCAACTTTTGAAGAATGAAAAGAAAACTCATATTTTGAATGAAAACAGTGTTTGGATGTGATAACAAGCTGTTTTATCATGTTTGTAATGTTACACATCCATTTTCTAACAAGTAGTAAGTCTTGCATTAAGGCGTTCAAAACAGCGTTTGCTGGCGCTGTAAGCGCTCTAAACAGTGTTTCTGAGCATAACTTGGAGCAAAAGTGCAACTTTTGAAGAATGAACTGAAAACTCATATTTTGTTCTAAAACAGTGTTTGGATGTGATAACAAGCTGTTTTATCATGTTTGTAATGTTACACATGCATTTCCTAACAAGTAGGTAAGGCTTGCATTAAGGCGTTCAAAACAGCGTTTGCTGGCGCTGTAAGCGCTCTAAACAGTGTTTCTGAGCATAACTTGGAGCAAAAGTGCAACTTTTGAAGAATGAACTGAAAACTCATATTTTGTTCTAAAACAGTGTTTGGATGTGATAACAAGCTGTTTTATCATGTTTGTAATGTTACACATCCATTTCTAACAAGTAGTAAGTCTTGCATTAAGGCGTTCAAAACAGCGTTTGCTGGCGTTGTAAGAGCTCTAAACAGTGTTTCTGAGCATAACTTGGGGCAAAAGTGCAACTTTTCAAGAATGAAAAGAAAACTCATATTTTGAATGAAAACAGTGTTTGGATGTGATAACAAGCTGTTTTATCATGTTTGTAATGTTACACATCCATTTTCTAACAAGTAGTAAGTCTTGCATTAAGGCGTTCAAAACAGCGTTTGCTGGCGCTGTAAGCGCTCTAAACAGTGTTTCTGAGCATAACTTGGAGCAAAAGTGCAACTTTTGAAGAATGAACTGAAAACTCATATTTTGTTCTAAAACAGTGTTTGGATGTGATAACAAGCTGTTTTATCATGTTTGTAATGTTACACATGCATTTCCTAACAAGTAGGTAAGGCTTGCATTAAGGCGTTCAAAACAGCGTTTGCTGGCACTGTAAGCGCTCTAAACAGTGTTTCTGAGCATAACTTGGAGCAAAAGTGCAACTTTTGAAGAATGAACTGAAAACTCATATTTTGTTCTAAAACAGTGTTTGGATGTGATAACAAGCTGTTTTATCATGTTTGTAATGTTACACATGCATTTCCAAACAAGTAGTAAGTCTTGTATTAAGGCGTTCAAAACAGCGTTTGCTGGCGCTGTAAGCGCTCTAAACAGTGTTTCTGAGCATAACTTGGAGCAAAAGTGCAACTTTTGAAGAATGAACTGAAAACTCATATTTTGTTCTAAAACAGTGTTTGGATGTGATAACAAGCTGTTTTATCATGTTTGTAATGTTACACATCCATTTCCTAACAAGTAGTAAGGCTTGCATTAAGGCGTTCAAAACAGCGTTTGCTGGCGTTGTAAGAGCTCTAAACAGTGTTTCTGAGCATAACTTGTGGCAAAAGTGCAACTTTTGAAGAATGAAAAGAAAACTCATATTTTGAATGAAGACAGTGTTTGGATGTGATAACAAGCTGTTTTATCATGTTTGTAATGTTACACATGCATTTCCTAACAAGTAGTAAGGCTTGCATTAAGGCGTTCAAAACAGCGTTTGCTGGCGCTGTAAGCGCTCTAAACAGTGTTTCTGAGCATAACTTGGAGCAAAAGTGCAACTTTTGAAGAATGAACTGAAAACTCATATTTTGTTCTAAAACAGTGTTTGGATGTGATAACAAGCTGTTTTATCATGTTTGTAATGTTACACATGCATTTCCTAACAAGTAGGTAAGGCTTGCATTAAGGCGTTCAAAACAGCGTTTGCTGGCGCTGTAAGCGCTCTAAACAGTGTTTCTGAGCATAACTTGTGGCAAAAGTGCAACTTTTGAAGAATGAAAAGAAAACTCATATTTTGAATGAAAACAGTGTTTGGATGTGATAACAAGCTGTTTTATCATGTTTGTAATGTTACACATCCATTTTCTAACAAGTAGTAAGTCTTGCATTAAGGCGTTCAAAACAGCGTTTGCTGGCGCTGTAAGCGCTCTAAACAGTGTTTCTGAGCATAACTTGGAGCAAAAGTGCAACTTTTGAAGAATGAACTGAAAACTCATATTTTGTTCTAAAACAGTGTTTGGATGTGATAACAAGCTGTTTTATCATGTTTGTAATGTTACACATGCATTTCCTAACAAGTAGGTAAGGCTTGCATTAAGGCGTTCAAAACAGCGTTTGCTGGCGCTGTAAGCGCTCTAAACAGTGTTTCTGAGCATAACTTGGAGCAAAAGTGCAACTTTTGAAGAATGAACTGAAAACTCATATTTTGTTCCAAAACAGTGTTTGGATGTGATAACAAGCTGTTTTATCATGTTTGTAATGTTACACATCCATTTCCTAACAAGTAGTAAGGCTTGCATTAAGGCGTTCAAAACAGCGTTTGCTGGCGTTGTAAGAGCTCTAAACAGTGTTTCTGAGCATAACCTGTGGCAAAAGTGCAACTTTTGAAGAATGAAAAGAAAAACTCATATTTTGAATGAAAACAGTGTTTGGATGTGATAACAAGCTGTTTTATCATGTTTGTAATGTTACACATCCATTTTCTAACAAGTAGTAAGTCTTGCATTAAGGCGTTCAAAACAGCGTTTGCTGGCGCTGTAAGCGCTCTAAACAGTGTTTCTGAGCATAACTTGGAGCAAAAGTGCAACTTTTGAAGAATGAACTGAAAACTCATATTTTGTTCTAAAACAGTGTTTGGATGTGATAACAAGCTGTTTTATCATGTTTGTAATGTTACACATGCATTTCCTAACAAGTAGGTAAGGCTTGCATTAAGGCGTTCAAAACAGCGTTTGCTGGCGCTGTAAGCGCTCTAAACAGTGTTTCTGAGCATAACTTGGAGAAAAAGTGCAACTTTTGAAGAATGAACTGAAAACTCATATTTTGTTCTAAAACAGTGTTTGGATGTGATAACAAGCTGTTTTATCATGTTTGTAATGTTACACATCCATTTTCTAACAAGTAGTAAGTCTTGCATTAAGGCGTTCAAAACAGCGTTTCCTGGCGCTGTAAGCGCTCTAAACAGTGTTTCTGAGCATAACTTGTGGCAAAAGTGCAACTTTTGAAGAATGAAAAGAAAACTCATATTTTGAATGAAAACAGTGTTTGGATGTGATAACAAGCTGTTTTATCATGTTTGTAATGTTACACATCCATTTTCTAACAAGTAGTAAGTCTTGCATTAAGGCGTTCAAAACAGCGTTTGCTGGCGCTGTAAGCGCTCTAAACAGTGTTTCTGAGCATAACTTGGAGCAAAAGTGCAACTTTTGAAGAATGAACTGAAAACTCATATTTTGTTCTAAAACAGTGTTTGGATGTGATAACAAGCTGTTTTATCATGTTTGTAATGTTACACATCCATTTCCTAACAAGTAGTAAGGCTTGCATTAAGGCGTTCAAAACAGCGTTTGCTGGCGCTGTAAGCGCTCTAAACAGTGTTTCTGAGCATAACTTGGAGAAAAAGTGCAACTTTTGAAGAATGAACTGAAAACTCATATTTTGTTCTAAAACAGTGTTTGGATGTGATAACAAGCTGTTTTATCATGTTTGTAATGTTACACATGCATTTCCTAACAAGTAGGTAAGGCTTGCATTAAGGCGTTCAAAACAGCGTTTGCTGGCGCTGTAAGCGCTCTAAACAGTGTTTCTGAGCATAACTTGTGGCAAAAGTGCAACTTTTGAAGAATGAAAAGAAAACTCATATTTTGAATGAAAACAGTGTTTGGATGTGATAACAAGCTGTTTTATCATGTTTGTAATGTTACACATCCATTTCCTAACAAGTAGTAAGGCTTGCATTAAGGCGTTCAAAACAGCGTTTGCTGGCGTTGTAAGAGCTCTAAACAGTGTTTCTGAGCATAACTTGTGGCAAAAGTGCAACTTTTGAAGAATGAAAAGAAAACTCATATTTTGAATGAAAACAGTGTTTGGATGTGATAACAAGCTGTTTTATCATGTTTGTAATGTTACACATCCATTTTCTAACAAGTAGTAAGTCTTGCATTAAGGCGTTCAAAACAGCGTTTGCTGGCGCTGTAAGCGCTCTAAACAGTGTTTCTGAGCATAACTTGGAGCAAAAGTGCAACTTTTGAAGAATGAACTGAAAACTCATATTTTGTTCTAAAACAGTGTTTGGATGTGATAACAAGCTGTTTTATCGTTTGTAATGTTACACATGCATTTCCTAACAAGTAGGTAAGGCTTGCATTAAGGCGTTCAAAACAGCGTTTGCTGGCGCTGTAAGCGCTCTAAACAGTGTTTCTGAGCATAACTTGGAGCAAAAGTGCAACTTTTGAAGAATGAACTGAAAACTCATATTTTGTTCTAAAACAGTGTTTGGATGTGATAACAAGCTGTTTTATCATGTTTGTAATGTTACACATCCATTTTCTAACAAGTAGTAAGTCTTGCATTAAGGCGTTCAAAACAGCGTTTGCTGGCGTTGTAAGAGCTCTAAACAGTGTTTCTGAGCATAACTTGGGGCAAAAGTGCAACTTTTCAAGAATGAAAAGAAAACTCATATTTTGAATGAAAACAGTGTTTGGATGTGATAACAAGCTGTTTTATCATGTTTGTAATGTTACACATCCATTTTCTAACAAGTAGTAAGTCTTGCATTAAGGCGTTCAAAACAGCGTTTGCTGGCGCTGTAAGCGCTCTAAACAGTGTTTCTGAGCATAACTTGGAGCAAAAGTGCAACTTTTGAAGAATGAACTGAAAACTCATATTTTGTTCTAAAACAGTGTTTGGATGTGATAACAAGCTGTTTTATCATGTTTGTAATGTTACACATGCATTTCCTAACAAGTAGGTAAGGCTTGCATTAAGGCGTTCAAAACAGCGTTTGCTGGCACTGTAAGCGCTCTAAACAGTGTTTCTGAGCATAACTTGGAGCAAAAGTGCAACTTTTGAAGAATGAACTGAAAACTCATATTTTGTTCTAAAACAGTGTTTGGATGTGATAACAAGCTGTTTTATCATGTTTGTAATGTTACACATGCATTTCCAAACAAGTAGTAAGTCTTGTATTAAGGCGTTCAAAACAGCGTTTGCTGGCGCTGTAAGCGCTCTAAACAGTGTTTCTGAGCATAACTTGGAGCAAAAGTGCAACTTTTGAAGAATGAACTGAAAACTCATATTTTGTTCTAAAACAGTGTTTGGATGTGATAACAAGCTGTTTTATCATGTTTGTAATGTTACACATCCATTTTCTAACAAGTAGTAAGTCTTGCATTAAGGCGTTCAAAACAGCGTTTGCTGGCGTTGTAAGAGCTCTAAACAGTGTTTCTGAGCATAACTTGGGGCAAAAGTGCAACTTTTCAAGAATGAAAAGAAAACTCATATTTTGAATGAAAACAGTGTTTGGATGTGATAACAAGCTGTTTTATCATGTTTGTAATGTTACACATCCATTTTCTAACAAGTAGTAAGTCTTGCATTAAGGCGTTCAAAACAGCGTTTGCTGGCGCTGTAAGCTCTCTAAACAGTGTTTCTGAGCATAACTTGGAGCAAAAGTGCAACTTTTGAAGAATGAACTGAAAACTCATATTTTGTTCTAAAACAGTGTTTGGATGTGATAACAAGCTGTTTTATCATGTTTGTAATGTTACACATGCATTTCCTAACAAGTAGGTAAGGCTTGCATTAAGGCGTTCAAAACAGCGTTTGCTGGCACTGTAAGCGCTCTAAACAGTGTTTCTGAGCATAACTTGGAGCAAAAGTGCAACTTTTGAAGAATGAACTGAAAACTCATATTTTGTTCTAAAACAGTGTTTGGATGTGATAACAAGCTGTTTTATCATGTTTGTAATGTTACACATGCATTTCCAAACAAGTAGTAAGTCTTGTATTAAGGCGTTCAAAACAGCGTTTGCTGGCGCTGTAAGCGCTCTAAACAGTGTTTCTGAGCATAACTTGGAGCAAAAGTGCAACTTTTGAAGAATGAACTGAAAACTCATATTTTGTTCTAAAACAGTGTTTGGATGTGATAACAAGCTGTTTTATCATGTTTGTAATGTTACACATCCATTTCCTAACAAGTAGTAAGGCTTGCATTAAGGCGTTCAAAACAGCGTTTGCTGGCGTTGTAAGAGCTCTAAACAGTGTTTCTGAGCATAACTTGTGGCAAAAGTGCAACTTTTGAAGAATGAAAAGAAAACTCATATTTTGAATGAAAACAGTGTTTGGATGTGATAACAAGCTGTTTTATCATGTTTGTAATGTTACACATCCATTTTCTAACAAGTAGTAAGTCTTGCATTAAGGCGTTCAAAACAGCGTTTGCTGGCGCTGTAAGCGCTCTAAACAGTGTTTCTGAGCATAACTTGGAGCAAAAGTGCAACTTTTGAAGAATGAACTGAAAACTCATATTTTGTTCTAAAACAGTGTTTGGATGTGATAACAAGCTGTTTTATCATGTTTGTAATGTTACACATGCATTTCCTAACAAGTAGGTAAGGCTTGCATTAAGGCGTTCAAAACAGCGTTTGCTGGCGCTGTAAGCGCTCTAAACAGTGTTTCTGAGCATAACTTGGAGCAAAAGTGCAACTTTTGAAGAATGAACTGAAAACTCATATTTTGTTCTAAAACAGTGTTTGGATGTGATAACAAGCTGTTTTATCATGTTTGTAATGTTACACATCCATTTCCTAACAAGTAGTAAGGCTTGCATTAAGGCGTTCAAAACAGCGTTTGCTGGCGCTGTAAGCGCTCTAAACAGTGTTTCTGAGCATAACTTGGAGCAAAAGTGCAACTTTTGAAGAATGAAAAGAAAACTCATATTTTGAATGAAAACAGTGTTTGGATGTGATAACAAGCTGTTTTATCATGTTTGTAATGTTACACATCCATTTTCTAACAAGTAGTAAGTCTTGCATTAAGGCGTTCAAAACAGCGTTTGCTGGCGCTGTAAGCGCTCTAAACAGTGTTTCTGAGCATAACTTGGAGCAAAAGTGCAACTTTTGAAGAATGAACTGAAAACTCATATTTTGTTCTAAAACAGTGTTTGGATGTGATAACAAGCTGTTTTATCATGTTTGTAATGTTACACATCCATTTCCTAACAAGTAGTAAGGCTTGCATTAAGGCGTTCAAAACAGCGTTTGCTGGCGCTGTAAGCGCTCTAAACAGTGTTTCTGAGCATAACTTGGAGCAAAAGTGCAACTTTTGAAGAATGAACTGAAAACTCATATTTTGTTCTAAAACAGTGTTTGGATGTGATAACAAGCTGTTTTATCATGTTTGTAATGTTACACATGCATTTCCTAACAAGTAGGTAAGGCTTGCATTAAGGCGTTCAAAACAGCGTTTGCTGGCGCTGTAAGCGCTCTAAACAGTGTTTCTGAGCATAACTTGGAGCAAAAGTGCAACTTTTGAAGAATGAACTGAAAACTCATATTTTGTTCTAAAACAGTGTTTGGATGTGATAACAAGCTGTTTTATCATGTTTGTAATGTTACACATGCATTTCCTAACAAGTAGGTAAGGCTTGCATTAAGGCGTTCAAAACAGCGTTTGCTGGCACTGTAAGCGCTCTAAACAGTGTTTCTGAGCATAACTTGGAGCAAAAGTGCAACTTTTGAAGAATGAACTGAAAACTCATATTTTGTTCTAAAACAGTGTTTGGATGTGATAACAAGCTGTTTTATCATGTTTGTAATGTTACACATGCATTTCCAAACAAGTAGTAAGTCTTGTATTAAGGCGTTCAAAACAGCGTTTGCTGGCGCTGTAAGCGCTCTAAACAGTGTTTCTGAGCATAACTTGGAGCAAAAGTGCAACTTTTGAAGAATGAACTGAAAACTCATATTTTGTTCCAAAACAGTGTTTGGATGTGATAACAAGCTGTTTTATCATGTTTGTAATGTTACACATCCATTTCCTAACAAGTAGTAAGGCTTGCATTAAGGCGTTCAAAACAGCGTTTGCTGGCGCTGTAAGCGCTCTAAACAGTGTTTCTGAGCATAACTTGGAGCAAAAGTGCAACTTTTGAAGAATGAACTGAAAACTCATATTTTGTTCTAAAACAGTGTTTGGATGTGATAACAAGCTGTTTTATCATGTTTGTAATGTTACACATGCATTTCCTAACAAGTAGGTAAGGCTTGCATTAAGGCGTTCAAAACAGCGTTTGCTGGCGCTGTAAGCGCTCTAAACAGTGTTTCTGAGCATAACTTGTGGCAAAAGTGCAACTTTTGAAGAATGAAAAGAAAACTCATATTTTGAATGAAAACAGTGTTTGGATGTGATAACAAGCTGTTTTATCATGTTTGTAATGTTACACATCCATTTTCTAACAAGTAGTAAGTCTTGCATTAAGGCGTTCAAAACAGCGTTTGCTGGCGCTGTAAGCGCTCTAAACAGTGTTTCTGAGCATAACTTGGAGCAAAAGTGCAACTTTTGAAGAATGAACTGAAAACTCATATTTTGTTCTAAAACAGTGTTTGGATGTGATAACAAGCTGTTTTATCATGTTTGTAATGTTACACATGCATTTCCAAACAAGTAGTAAGTCTTGTATTAAGGCGTTCAAAACAGCGTTTGCTGGCGCTGTAAGCGCTCTAAACAGTGTTTCTGAGCATAACTTGGAGCAAAAGTGCAACTTTTGAAGAATGAACTGAAAACTCATATTTTGTTCTAAAACAGTGTTTGGATGTGATAACAAGCTGTTTTATCATGTTTGTAATGTTACACATCCATTTCCTAACAAGTAGTAAGGCTTGCATTAAGGCGTTCAAAACAGCGTTTGCTGGCGTTGTAAGAGCTCTAAACAGTGTTTCTGAGCATAACTTGTGGCAAAAGTGCAACTTTTGAAGAATGAAAAGAAAACTCATATTTTGAATGAAAACAGTGTTTGGATGTGATAACAAGCTGTTTTATCATGTTTGTAATGTTACACATCCATTTTCTAACAAGTAGTAAGTCTTGCATTAAGGCGTTCAAAACAGCGTTTGCTGGCGCTGTAAGCGCTCTAAACAGTGTTTCTGAGCATAACTTGGAGCAAAAGTGCAACTTTTGAAGAATGAACTGAAAACTCATATTTTGTTCTAAAACAGTGTTTGGATGTGATAACAAGCTGTTTTATCATGTTTGTAATGTTACACATGCATTTCCTAACAAGTAGGTAAGGCTTGCATTAAGGCGTTCAAAACAGCGTTTGCTGGCGCTGTAAGCGCTCTAAACAGTGTTTCTGAGCATAACTTGGAGCAAAAGTGCAACTTTTGAAGAATGAACTGAAAACTCATATTTTGTTCTAAAACAGTGTTTGGATGTGATAACAAGCTGTTTTATCATGTTTGTAATGTTACACATCCATTTCCTAACAAGTAGTAAGGCTTGCATTAAGGCGTTCAAAACAGCGTTTGCTGGCGCTGTAAGCGCTCTAAACAGTGTTTCTGAGCATAACTTGGAGCAAAAGTGCAACTTTTGAAGAATGAAAAGAAAACTCATATTTTGAATGAAAACAGTGTTTGGATGTGATAACAAGCTGTTTTATCATGTTTGTAATGTTACACATCCATTTTCTAACAAGTAGTAAGTCTTGCATTAAGGCGTTCAAAACAGCGTTTGCTGGCGCTGTAAGCGCTCTAAACAGTGTTTCTGAGCATAACTTGGAGCAAAAGTGCAACTTTTGAAGAATGAACTGAAAACTCATATTTTGTTCTAAAACAGTGTTTGGATGTGATAACAAGCTGTTTTATCATGTTTGTAATGTTACACATCCATTTCCTAACAAGTAGTAAGGCTTGCATTAAGGCGTTCAAAACAGCGTTTGCTGGCGCTGTAAGCGCTCTAAACAGTGTTTCTGAGCATAACTTGGAGCAAAAGTGCAACTTTTGAAGAATGAACTGAAAACTCATATTTTGTTCTAAAACAGTGTTTGGATGTGATAACAAGCTGTTTTATCATGTTTGTAATGTTACACATGCATTTCCTAACAAGTAGGTAAGGCTTGCATTAAGGCGTTCAAAACAGCGTTTGCTGGCGCTGTAAGCGCTCTAAACAGTGTTTCTGAGCATAACTTGGAGCAAAAGTGCAACTTTTGAAGAATGAACTGAAAACTCATATTTTGTTCTAAAACAGTGTTTGGATGTGATAACAAGCTGTTTTATCATGTTTGTAATGTTACACATGCATTTCCTAACAAGTAGGTAAGGCTTGCATTAAGGCGTTCAAAACAGCGTTTGCTGGCACTGTAAGCGCTCTAAACAGTGTTTCTGAGCATAACTTGGAGCAAAAGTGCAACTTTTGAAGAATGAACTGAAAACTCATATTTTGTTCTAAAACAGTGTTTGGATGTGATAACAAGCTGTTTTATCATGTTTGTAATGTTACACATGCATTTCCAAACAAGTAGTAAGTCTTGTATTAAGGCGTTCAAAACAGCGTTTGCTGGCGCTGTAAGCGCTCTAAACAGTGTTTCTGAGCATAACTTGGAGCAAAAGTGCAACTTTTGAAGAATGAACTGAAAACTCATATTTTGTTCCAAAACAGTGTTTGGATGTGATAACAAGCTGTTTTATCATGTTTGTAATGTTACACATCCATTTCCTAACAAGTAGTAAGGCTTGCATTAAGGCGTTCAAAACAGCGTTTGCTGGCGCTGTAAGCGCTCTAAACAGTGTTTCTGAGCATAACTTGGAGCAAAAGTGCAACTTTTGAAGAATGAACTGAAAACTCATATTTTGTTCTAAAACAGTGTTTGGATGTGATAACAAGCTGTTTTATCATGTTTGTAATGTTACACATGCATTTCCTAACAAGTAGGTAAGGCTTGCATTAAGGCGTTCAAAACAGCGTTTGCTGGCGCTGTAAGCGCTCTAAACAGTGTTTCTGAGCATAACTTGTGGCAAAAGTGCAACTTTTGAAGAATGAAAAGAAAACTCATATTTTGAATGAAAACAGTGTTTGGATGTGATAACAAGCTGTTTTATCATGTTTGTAATGTTACACATCCATTTTCTAACAAGTAGTAAGTCTTGCATTAAGGCGTTCAAAACAGCGTTTGCTGGCGCTGTAAGCGCTCTAAACAGTGTTTCTGAGCATAACTTGGAGCAAAAGTGCAACTTTTGAAGAATGAACTGAAAACTCATATTTTGTTCTAAAACAGTGTTTGGATGTGATAACAAGCTGTTTTATCATGTTTGTAATGTTACACATGCATTTCCTAACAAGTAGGTAAGGCTTGCATTAAGGCGTTCAAAACAGCGTTTGCTGGCGCTGTAAGCGCTCTAAACAGTGTTTCTGAGCATAACTTGGAGCAAAAGTGCAACTTTTGAAGAATGAACTGAAAACTCATATTTTGTTCCAAAACAGTGTTTGGATGTGATAACAAGCTGTTTTATCATGTTTGTAATGTTACACATCCATTTCCTAACAAGTAGGTAAGGCTTGCATTAAGGCGTTCAAAACAGCGTTTGCTGGCACTGTAAGCGCTCTAAACAGTGTTTCTGAGCATAACTTGGAGCAAAAGTGCAACTTTTGAAGAATGAACTGAAAACTCATATTTTGTTCTAAAACAGTGTTTGGATGTGATAACAAGCTGTTTTATCATGTTTGTAATGTTACACATGCATTTCCAAACAAGTAGTAAGTCTTGTATTAAGGCGTTCAAAACAGCGTTTGCTGGCGCTGTAAGCGCTCTAAACAGTGTTTCTGAGCATAACTTGGAGCAAAAGTGCAACTTTTGAAGAATGAACTGAAAACTCATATTTTGTTCTAAAACAGTGTTTGGATGTGATAACAAGCTGTTTTATCATGTTTGTAATGTTACACATCCATTTTCTAACAAGTAGTAAGTCTTGCATTAAGGCGTTCAAAACAGCGTTTGCTGGCGTTGTAAGAGCTCTAAACAGTGTTTCTGAGCATAACTTGGGGCAAAAGTGCAACTTTTCAAGAATGAAAAGAAAACTCATATTTTGAATGAAAACAGTGTTTGGATGTGATAACAAGCTGTTTTATCATGTTTGTAATGTTACACATCCATTTTCTAACAAGTAGTAAGTCTTGCATTAAGGCGTTCAAAACAGCGTTTGCTGGCGCTGTAAGCTCTCTAAACAGTGTTTCTGAGCATAACTTGGAGCAAAAGTGCAACTTTTGAAGAATGAACTGAAAACTCATATTTTGTTCTAAAACAGTGTTTGGATGTGATAACAAGCTGTTTTATCATGTTTGTAATGTTACACATGCATTTCCTAACAAGTAGGTAAGGCTTGCATTAAGGCGTTCAAAACAGCGTTTGCTGGCACTGTAAGCGCTCTAAACAGTGTTTCTGAGCATAACTTGGAGCAAAAGTGCAACTTTTGAAGAATGAACTGAAAACTCATATTTTGTTCTAAAACAGTGTTTGGATGTGATAACAAGCTGTTTTATCATGTTTGTAATGTTACACATGCATTTCCAAACAAGTAGTAAGTCTTGTATTAAGGCGTTCAAAACAGCGTTTGCTGGCGCTGTAAGCGCTCTAAACAGTGTTTCTGAGCATAACTTGGAGCAAAAGTGCAACTTTTGAAGAATGAACTGAAAACTCATATTTTGTTCTAAAACAGTGTTTGGATGTGATAACAAGCTGTTT
>NW_027507472.1:0-5000 GCF_052324685.1 Brachyhypopomus gauderio
AAATATACCAGAAGCATGGAGTTTTATGAGTGAATTAGTCTATGTCCCTTACTTTGTTAGACCATACACAAGATATTTTCTTCAGGAAATGCACAGAGTCCAATGCTATAACATTGCCAGGTGGTGGCTTTAAGGGAAAAAAGCATAAAAGTGTCCGAAAAACATGCTCTTTAGCTCGGGTACATCCCCAGGATCAAGAAAAATTGTCAGTTTTTTTTTCTATCTTGCTTAGAAATAGGTGTAAATTGACTCTGAAGTGTCATATCAGGCAATGCACAGAGTCCTTAAATATACCAGTAGCATGAGGTTTTTGTTGGAAATTAGTCTATTTCCCTTCCTGAGTTATACCTTATACAAGTAGTAATCTTCAGGCAATGCACAGAGTCCTTAAATTTACCAGTAGCATGAGGTTTTTGTTGGAAATTAGTCTATTTCCCTTCCTGAGTTAGACCATATACAAGTAGTAATCTTCAGAATATGCACAAAGTCCATAAATATACCAGCAGCACGAAGTTTTCAAGTGGAAAATATTCTATGTCGCTTCATTTGGTATACCATAGGCGTCAGTTTTCGGCGAAAATAATTCTATGTCGATAAAAATGTTATACCATACGTATGATTTTGTGTTCAAAAATCGCACTATGTTCCAATTTTGACCAAGGGGTGGATCATCCAGAGGCCTCGATCCTCTGACAGTGCCCGCCGAATGTGCACCCAGACGGACATGCATCTCATTCCCCCTGTCTGGATGATTTTATGAATGGGTGATATGCAAACACCTACCATCAGGTATATAGGGGAGAGGGTCTTCTGAAAGCCACATATATGGTATACCATAAATGAAGACAAGGATTATGGCGCACGCTTTGCCCGACCAAAGGTCACTCCCTGGGCATTTTAGAGGATTTGAGAGGCCTCTTTATGGATCTCACAAATGATCCATGCATGGAATTTTGCACACTTTATCCGAATAAAGTGCACTTTTGGGCTTATGAGAGTAGGTTGGTATGCCTCTCTCTGGATGTGAGGAAGGATCCAGGAATAAAGGCATGTAATGCCACACAATTTATCCGACTAAATGACACTCTTGGGCTTATGAGAGAGGATGAGGGGCCTCTCTGTGGATGTCAGAAAGGCTCCATGCATGAAAGCATGTAATGTCACACACTTTATCCGATTAAAGTGTACATGTTGGGCTTATGATTAAGCATGAGGGCCCTATATGTGGATGTCAGAAAGGTTCCAGGCTTAAAGGCATGTAATGTCACACACTTTATCCGATTAAAGTGTACATGTTGGGCTTATGATTAAGCATGAGGGCCCTATATGTGGATGTCAGAAAGGTTCCAGGCTTAAAGGCATGTAATGTCACACACTTTATCCGATTAAAGTGCACATTTGGGCTTATGATTAAGCATGAGGGCCCTATGTGTGGATGTCAGAAAGGCTCCATGCATGAAAGCATGTAATGCCACACACTTTATCCGATTAAAGTGCACATTTGGGCTTATGATTAAGCATGAGGGCCCTATGTGTGGATGTCAGAAAGGCTCCATGCATGAAAGCATGTAATGCCACACACTTTATCCGATTAAAGTGTACATGTTGGGCTTATGATTAAGCATGAGGGCCCTATATGTGGATGTCAGAAAGGTTCCAGGCTTAAAGGCATGTAATGTCACACACTTTATCCGATTAAAGTGCACATTTGGGCTTATGATTAAGCATGAGGGCCCTATGTGTGGATGTCAGAAAGGCTCCATGCATGAAAGCATGTAATGCCACACACTTTATCCGATTAAAGTGCACATTTGGGCTTATGATTAAGCATGAGGGCCCTATGTGTGGATGTCAGAAAGGCTCCATGCATGAAAGCATGTAATGTCACACACTTTATCCGATTAAAGTGTACATGTTGGGCTTATGAGAGTAGGTTGGTATGCCTCTCTCTGGATGTGAGGAAGGATCCAGGAATAAAGGCATGTAATGCCACACAATTTATCCGACTAAATGACACTCTTGGGCTTATGAGAGAGGATGAGGGGCCTCTCTGTGGATGTCAGAAAGGCTCCATGCATGAAAGCATGTAATGTCACACACTTTATCCGATTAAAGTGCACATTTGGGCTTATGATTAAGCATGAGGGCCCTATGTGTGGATGTCAGAAAGGCTCCATGCATGAAAGCATGTAATGTCACACACTTTATCCGATTAAAGTGTACATGTTGGGCTTATGATTAAGCATGAGGGCCCTATGTGTGGATGTCAGAAAGGCTCCATGCATGAAAGCATGTAATGTCACACACTTTATCCGATTAAAGTGTACATGTTGGGCTTATGATTAAGCATGAGGGCCCTATATGTGGATGTCAGAAAGGTTCCAGGCTTAAAGGCATGTAATGCCACACACTTTATCCGTTTAAAGTGCACGCTTCGGCTTAAGAGAGGAGTTGAGAGGCCTCTCCCTGGAAGTCACAGATGATCCAGGCCTGCAATGGCAGACACTATATCACTTTATCCGAGTAAGAGGCTCCCTCTGAGCAAAGTAGGGGGGGAGTGAGGCCCCCCCCGGAGGTCTGAAAAGATCCAGGCCTTTAAATGACACGGGCTGTGCCCGAGCAAAGTGCCCACGCTGGGCAAGGGTGGAGGCGTGATGCTCCCCCTTATGGAGGTCGTCCTACCTCCATCCTCACGTAATGTATTTCGACCTGTGCGTATCCGGAGGGTGCTATGCGCAAGCCCGGAAGATGCTGGTTTCGGCTGGCCTTACCGGATCCAATGGTATAGCACCTAGGTGCGCTCTAAGGCCGTAAACCCCCCCCATGTGTTTGAGAATGGTAGGTGTTATACCATTGCCACGAACCACTTATTGAATCAGCCATGCCCTTTCGGCAATCGAGTCTCAGAGGTGTGTCCGAGGGAAGATTTGCCTTGGCGGGCATGGCTGTCTGGCATCTCCCCGACCCTGGAGGAATGCGCTAACGGTGTAATGCAAACACCTACCAGCAGGTATATAGGGGAGCATGCTTTCTGAGCCTTATATGATTGTACCATAATAAGGATCAGAAGAAAGGCAGTGCGTTAAGGTGAACTAGCCCGACTCTAATGCACCTTGACGGCTTAAGGGGAGGGATAAGTGACCCCTGCTGATGGAGGTCAAAGACATCCGTGTCTCTCAGGCCTTCGAACCACTGCTTGCGCCCGACCGAAATGCCACTGCTGGGCATGGGTGTAAGAGTGGTGACCCCCCTTATGGAGGTCTGTCCAACCTCCAGCCTGCATGCTCCACCTCGGCCTGTGCGTATCCGGAGGGTGCTGTGCGCAAGCCCGGAAGATGCTGGTTTCGGCTGGCCTTACCGGATCCAATGGCACAGTACCTAGGTGCGCTCTAAGACCGTTATCCGAACCCAAGTCCGCCAGGGGTTTTTCTGTTATACCAGTAGCATCGACCATCACTTTGATCAGCCAGGCCTTTTCGGGGGTCGAGCGTCCGAGGTGTGTCCGAGGGAAGATTTGCCTTGGCGGGCATGGCTGGCGAGTACCTCCCCGGCCGTGGAGGAAAACGCATACGGTGCATTGCAAACACCTACCAGCAGGTATATAGGAGAGCATGTCTCTTGAGTTCATCCTAACCTTATAATGGTTATCCCATTCATAAGGCCTGGATGCAAGGCGGTGCGTGAAGGTAACATTAGCCTGACTCTAACACTTTCACCGGTTAGGGGTGGAGTGGTGACCCCCCTAACACTGGAGGTCTCGCCGACCTCCAGGCACCAGCCTCACATGCTCTACCTCGGCCTGTGCGTATCCGGAGGGTGCTGTGCGCAAGCCCGGAAGATGCTGGTTTCGGCTGGCCTTACCGGATCCAATGGCACAGTACCTAGGTGCGCTCTAAGACCGTTATCCGAACCCAAGTCCGCCAGGGGTTTTTCAGTTATACCAGTAGCATCGACCATCACTTGGTTCAGCCAGGCCTTTTCAGGGGTCGAGCGTCCGAGGTGTGTCCGAGGGAAGATTTGCCTTGGCGGGCATGGCTGGCGAGAACCTCCCCGGCCGTGGAGGAAAACGCGTACGGTGGATTGCAAAAACCTACCAGCAGGTTTTTAGGGAGAGCGTCAATCTCGAGGGCGTTCGGAGCTCTCCCGATCTATTGGCATACGATGCCCGCCAGGGGTTAGGCTCTCGGGTTACCACTTAAGGTTTCTCCCTGTCATAAGAAAGACAACCGGTCAAACCAATGCGCAATGTACAATGAGGTGCGAGCTCATATCCTATATATTGCTCAGAGCCGCAACCTCGGTGCGACATACCTAGGTACAGGAATAGGGCGAGAGGTGGATGCGCTCCTTCAGGACGGGTAGGTCGGCAGCCTCTCGGGTATGATCGTTCACCAACGAAAGCTGTACAAAAGGGGTGACTGCGCTCATTGAGGACGGCAGCCTCAACATGACATACCTATCAAAAACTCTCCCATGAGGTGTGTGCGCTCCTTCAGGATGGGAGGTCGGCAGCCTCGGTATGATCATGATGACCGAGACACAGGCCTTGGGTTGGGCCTAGGGTTGAAGCCTTCTGTGCCGCCCGGGTAGTTCCTCCCCAAACCAGCGGGCATGCCTCTATGGGGGGGCCTCGGTCTGAAAAGACACGATCCTCACCCGGAACCGTCTGAGGGAAGCGTTGAAGGCCGGTCTGTCTACACAGGTGTCCGCTATCGGCGTCCATGGTGTACGGGTGAGAGCCAGCAGTGGATCGGGTTAGTTCAACACATGCTTGGCCTCACCCCGCCTGGTCACGGAATCACTCATTTCTCGGTTACGTCCCACAGTAGCGCGCGCGCGTGCTGGGAGCTGACGAGGGCTCTCTCCCCCACGCTGACGGCGCACCCCTGCTGCACCGATGGTGGGCGTCCGGTACCGAGGTGGGCCCCTGACCCTGCCCGGGGGATGGAGCACGCCGAGGTGGCCGCGACGTTAGCTGGTGTCCCTTTCACCACCGCGGT
>NW_027507472.1:15000-30000 GCF_052324685.1 Brachyhypopomus gauderio
TGGCGGGCTCAGAGTATGCCTAAGGTGGGGTAACTATTTTAAACATTTTACTAATTTCTGGATGTATTAAATCATCCATGTGTCTCATCCTAGTGTGTGTGGCGGGCTCAGAGTATGCCTAAGGTGGGGTAACTATTTTAAACATTTTACTAATTTCTGGATGTATTAAATCATCCATGTGTCTCATCCTAGTGTGTGTGGCGGGCTCAGAGTATGCCTAAGGTGGGGTAACTATTTTAAACATTTTACTAATTTCTGGATGTATTAAATCATCCATGTGTCTCATCCTAGTGTGTGTGGCGGGCTCAGAGTATGCCTAAGGTGGGGTAACTATTTTAAACATTTTACTAATTTCTGGATGTATTAAATCATCCATGTGTCTCATCCTAGTGTGTGTGGCGGGCTCAGAGTATGCCTAAGGTGGGGTAACTATTTTAAACATTTTACTAATTTCTGGATGTATTAAATCATCCATGTGTCTCATCCTACTGTGTGTGGCGGGCTCAGAGTATGCCTAAAGTGGGGTAACTATTTTAAACATTTTACTAATTTATGGAGGAAAAAAAAGACCCAGCATTTTGCATTCAAATGTGCAGGGCGCACCGGCGTTTAAAGTCCAAAAGATGGCAGCATTACTCCACCGTAGTAATTATTTTCCTCCTTAAAGCTGTATACATATGTTTCTGGAGGAATTAAATTCAGGCCTATAAGCCTACTGTGTGTGGCCGGCTCTTAGTGCACATTCTTAGGCTATGTATTTAATACAGAATAATGATTTTCTGGATGTATTAAATCATCCAGGGCTCTCATCCTACTGTGTGTGGCCGGCTCTTAGTGCACCTTTTTAGGCAATGTATTTTATACAGAATGATGATTTTCTGGATGTATTAAATCATCCAGGGCTCTCATCCTACTGTGTGTGGCCGGCTCTTAGTGCACCTTTTTAGGCAATGTATTTTATACAGAATGATGATTTTCTGGATGTATTAAATCATCCAGGGCTCTCATCCTACTGTGTGTGGCCGGCTCTTAGTGCACCTTTTTAGGCAATGTATTTTATACAGAATGATGATTTTTCTGGATGTATTAAATCATCCAGGGCTCTCATCCTACTGTGTGTGGCCGGCTCTTAGTGCACCTTTTTAGGCAATGTATTTTATACAGAATGATGATTTTCTGGATGTATTAAATCATCCAGGGCTCTCATCCTACTGTGTGTGGCCGGCTCTTAGTGCACCTTTTTAGGCAATGTATTTTATACAGAATGATGATTTTCTGGATGTATTAAATCATCCAGGGCTCTCATCCTACTGTGTGTGGCCGGCTCTTAGTGCACCTTTTTAGGCAATGTATTTTATACAGAATGATGATTTTCTGGATGTATTAAATCATCCAGGGCTCTCATCCTACTGTGTGTGGCCGGCTCTTAGTGCACCTTTTTAGGCAATGTATTTTATACAGAATGATGATTTTCTGGATGTATTAAATCATCCAGGGCTCTCATCCTACTGTGTGTGGCCGGCTCTTAGTGCACCTTTTTAGGCAATGTATTTTATACAGAATGATGATTTTCTGGATGTATTAAATCATCCAGGGCTCTCATCCTACTGTGTGTGGCCGGCTCTTAGTGCACCTTTTTAGGCAATGTATTTTATACAGAATGATGATTTTCTGGATGTATTAAATCATCCAGGGCTCTCATCCTACTGTGTGTGGCCGGCTCTTAGTGCACCTTTTTAGGCAATGTATTTTATACAGAATGATGATTTTCTGGATGTATTAAATCATCCAGGGCTCTCATCCTACTGTGTGTGGCCGGCTCTTAGTGCACCTTTTTAGGCAATGTATTTTATACAGAATGATGATTTTCTGGATGTATTAAATCATCCAGGGCTCTCATCCTACTGTGTGTGGCCGGCTCTTAGTGCACCTTTTTAGGCAATGTATTTTATACAGAATGATGATTTTCTGGATGTATTAAATCATCCAGGGCTCTCATCCTACTGTGTGTGGCCGGCTCTTAGTGCACCTTTTTAGGCAATGTATTTTATACAGAATGATGATTTTCTGGATGTATTAAATCATCCAGGGCTCTCATCCTACTGTGTGTGGCCGGCTCTTAGTGCACCTTTTTAGGCAATGTATTTTATACAGAATGATGATTTTCTGGATGTATTAAATCATCCAGGGCTCTCATCCTACTGTGTGTGGCCGGCTCTTAGTGCACCTTTTTAGGCAATGTATTTTATACAGAATGATGATTTTCTGGATGTTTTAAATAGACACAGAGACGAATAACTCTTTCAACCTTTTATTGGTTCATCCAATGCCTGCATTCTGAGTTCTCTTACCCTGAATGCATCACTCAGGGTAGGTATAGATGCATAGAACCGATCTGCAGTCTCCATGGTATGGCACATGCTTTTACAAACTAACATGCGGTTCTCAGTGCTGAGATGTCTGACTTGGTTACTGACTGATGTTCGGATTATGGTAAACCCGATAGGTCCATCCATGC
Source organism: Brachyhypopomus gauderio (assembly GCF_052324685.1). Lineage (NCBI taxonomy): Eukaryota > Metazoa > Chordata > Actinopteri > Gymnotiformes > Hypopomidae > Brachyhypopomus > Brachyhypopomus gauderio. Next base: position 17,519 of record NW_027507472.1, read on the forward strand.
CTGCATGTTTCCATGCCCTTTGAAAGAGGTGGGTAATTTTGGTCATTTTTTTCCCTTGACTCTGAAAGACATACAAGCACTTTTTGTCTCCATAGCAGTAAGAGATGTCAGCCATGGCTCTTAACCATGTAGCCTCTTCAGGCATCAGGGCGAGGTATGCCGAGCCGTATCTCCTGTCCGTTTTGTGTCGATCAACCTGGGGAAATATGGATGTTACAAAAGACCCATGCCTCTCATGTTACTGTGTGTGGCGGGGGTAAGGTGGACTTATGTGGGCTTACCCAGACGACTGTACGGCCTTTGTCATCTTGGTCTGCGTTGTCTACTTGGTCCTTGGTCATATTGTAAAGAACCACAGGTCTATGGCCTGTTACCATCCCGAGATACCCTGTCAGATACCCTTGTAAGAGGCAATATGTGTCGTCTCTGGCCTCCTCCCTCATCTGGTCTGGAAGATAAAACCACCATGTTTAAAACATGTATGCCTATAAATGTGCACCTGTTGCGGGCTTGATATGTCTGTATTATGGCACTCACCTATGAGCCTGGGTATTTCCACTACTGCTATCTTCATAAATCTCTCAAAATCCTGGGTGGATTTTAGTTGTTCTGTAAGTGGATAAGTCAAAGGTTATACCATATGCATATGGATGTAATTTCTCCAGAATGTGCATGTGGATGTCAACATACTTGATTTAAGTCTTCTCACTGCCTGCCGGTGGCATCTCATATGTCTAGTGTGATCCTTCAGTAGCTTTTTGATTTGAAGGAGTATCTGTTTGATCTGGTGTGTTTGAAGGCCCAGTGTGTCCAGGTGGAAGGCTCGTGCGTGCTTTATAAAAGACATAGCGTTTATAAGCATGATATGTACCGTAGGGTGGCTATACTTGCTTTGGATCAGAGCAGACGGCCACTGTCTTAGTCTCTCCAGGTTGTGGATGAATTTAAGGCTATGGAAGTCGTGCTTGCTTGTGTCTTCGGCCATGTGGAGAATGAATTTTAGGGCGTGCGTCCTTCTTTGTTGGCCGTTTTCTGAGTCTTTCACTGTGGGATTAGAGCGTACGTGAAAGGCCTGGTAGTCGTCTAGGGCCACTTCCACCCTGGTTCCTTCCAAAGCTTCGGGTAAGATCAAATGCCTCCCCTTCCTAAGTGTGTTGCCTTCGGCCTCAGAATCGCTTGAGCTTGATGGTGAACCCACCGCCTCGTACTCAGAATGGCTGGATGCCGGTTCTTCCACGGCATGGCCATCACAGTTTGACCCTTCAGACGTGTCCGGCTCTGGGTTAAATGTAGTTTGGCTGTCACCAGTTTCCTCGGGTGTCTCACAGGCTACACTGTCTTTTGAACTCTGGGTCTTACGGTATTTCTCTAACAATTTGCCCATAAAAAGTCGCTTCGCCTGGGCTACCATTTTCATTTTTTGGGTACCGTGTACATTATGGGTAGAGCTTAAGTGCATGTCCAACCTCACCAAAGACTTCTTGTCACAGATTTCACAATCTAGCCGTACTGAACAACGATTGCTAGCCAGCCTAGCTATCAAACCGGTCTCCTTGTCATCGATTTCATGAACCGTTTTTAAGTGTTTTTTCAGCCTAGTGCACTTAACTTTACACATTGGACATTTCTGCCAAAGATAGTGAAAAAAAGAGACAAAATTAGTTATAATTTATATGATTAATTTAGTTTTAAAATGCCCGAAATGCGGTACTTACCGTCTGTCTGCCTGCCATCTTCAAGCCGCTGTGATGCTAATTAAGCTTCCTTAATAGAACACACCTGGTCCCTAATCAAGAGGGCGGGAAAGGCACATTCCACATTGCGCATTGCGTGTTCCGTATTGCCTTTTTAAATTAAATATACCAGAGGCATAGACACTTAGAAAAAAATAGAGGCCTTTTTAAATTAAATATACCAGAGGCATAGACACTTAGAAAAAAATAGAGGCCGTTTTAAATAAAATATACCAGAGGCATAGACACTTAGAAAAAAAATAGAGGCCTTTTTAAATTAAATATACCAGAGGCATAGACACTTAGAATAAAAAAGAGGCCTTTTTAAATTAAATATACCAGAGGCATAGACACTTAGAATAAAATAGAGGCCTTTTTAAATTAAATATACCAGAGGCATAGACACTTAGAATAAAATAGAGGCCTTTTTAAATTAAATATACCAGAGGCATAGACACTTAGAATAAAAAAGAGGCCTTTTTAAATTAAATATACCAGAGGCATAGACACTTAGAATAAAATAGAGGCCTTTTTAAATTAAATATACCAGAGGCATAGACACTTAGAATAAAAAAGAGGCCTTTTTAAATTAAATATACCAGAGGCATAGACACTTAGAATAAAAAAGAGGCCTTTTTAAATTAAATATACCAGAGGCATAGACACTTAGAATAAAATAGAGGCCTTTTTAAATTAAATATACCAGTAGAAAAGACACTTTGAGTAAAAAAGGCCATTTTAAATAAAATATACCATGGCCAAATGAACTTAGAATAAAAGAGGAGAGTTTAGTTTAAATTATACCATGGTTAAATGCTGTTAGAAAAAAAGTGCACAGTTTAATCTTATTTGGAAGGCGCATTGACTCTTAAAGTCCACAAGATGTCACCGGTACTCCATCGTTTTTTTTCTGTTATACCATATGTACGTGCCACTGGGTGGACCCTCCAGACACCTCAGCCTAGTTGAAGTGTCCGATGAAGGTGCACTCATCTGGGCATGAGGTAAAGTTATTATATACCAACATCATGTGGAGGTTTTCAAGTCTGCACAAAGTCCCTAAATATACCAGAAGCATGGAGTTTTATGAGTGAATTAGTCTATGTCCCTTACTTTGTTAGACCATACACAAGATATTTTCTTCAGGAAATGCACAGAGTCCAATGCTATAACATTGCCAGGTGGTGGCTTTAAGGGAAAAAAGCATAAAAGTGTCCGAAAAACATGCTCTTTAGCTCGGGTACATCCCCAGGATCAAGAAAAATTGTCAGTTTTTTTTTCTATCTTGCTTAGAAATAGGTGTAAATTGACTCTGAAGTGTCATATCAGGCAATGCACAGAGTCCTTAAATATACCAGTAGCATGAGGTTTTTGTTGGAAATTAGTCTATTTCCCTTCCTGAGTTATACCTTATACAAGTAGTAATCTTCAGGCAATGCACAGAGTCCTTAAATTTACCAGTAGCATGAGGTTTTTGTTGGAAATTAGTCTATTTCCCTTCCTGAGTTAGACCATATACAAGTAGTAATCTTCAGGCAATGCACAGAGTCCTTAAATTTACCAGTAGCATGAGGTTTTTGTTGGAAATTAGTCTATTTCCCTTCCTGAGTTAGACCATATACAAGTAGTAATCTTCAGGCAATGCACAGAGTCCTTAAATTTACCAGTAGCATGAGGTTTTTGTTGGAAATTAGTCTATTTCCCTTCCTGAGTTAGACCATATACAAGTAGTAATCTTCAGGCAATGCACAGAGTCCTTAAATATACCAGCAGCAGGTGGTGGCTTTTAGTGAAAAAAGCATAAAAGTGTCCAAAAAACATGCTCTTTAGCTCAGGTACATCCCCAGGATCAAGAAAAATTGTCAGTTTTTTTCTCTATCTTGCTTAGAAATAGGTGTAAATCCAGTCTGAAGTGTCTGATCAGAAAATGCACTAAGTCCATTTTTTCTGTTATACCATACGCATTTGCCACTGGGTGGCTCCTCCAGACACATCTGTCCACTTGGAGTGTCCAATGAAGGTGCACTCATCTGGGCATGAGGTAAAGTTATTAAGCTTCCTTAATAGAACACACCTGGTCCCTAATCAAGAGGGCGGGAAAGGCACATTCCACATTGCGCATTGCGTGTTCCGTATTGCAGCCATCCCTAAGCAGTAGGTCGCGCTGGGATTGCTCATTGCGTATTGCGTGTTCCGTATTGCAGCCATCCCTAAGCAGTAGGTCGCGCTGGGATTGCTCATTGCGTATTGCGCATTGCGTGTTCCGTATTGCAGCCATCCCTAAGCAGTAGGTCGCGCTGGGATTGCACATTGCGTATTGCGTGTTCCGTATTCCGACCATCCCTATTTAAGGGTTAGGCGCTGTTAAGATTTTTCAAAGTCCAAGAATATACCAGCAGCATAGACACTTAGAATAAAAAAGAGGCCGTTTTAAATAAAATATACCAGTAGCATAGACACTTAGAATAAAATAGAGGCCTTTTTAAATTAAATATACCAGAGGCATAGACACTTAGAATAAAATAGAGGCCTTTTTAAATTAAATATACCAGAGGCATAGACACTTAGACTAAAATAGAGGCCGTTTTAAATAAAATATACCAGTAGCATAGACACTTAGACTAAAATAGAGACCTTTTTAAATTAAATATACCAGAGGCATAGACACTTAGAATAAAATAGAGGCCTTTTTAAATTAAATATACCAGAGGCATAGACACTTAGAATAAAATAGAGGCCTTTTTAAATTAAATATACCAGAGGCATAGACACTTAGAATAAAATAGAGGCCTTTTTAAATTAAATATACCAGAGGCATAGACACTTAGAATAAAATAGAGGCCTTTTTAAATTAAATATACCAGAGGCATAGACACTTAGAATAAAAAAGAGGCCTTTTTAAATTAAATATACCAGAGGCATAGACACTTAGAATAAAATAGAGGCCTTTTTAAATTAAATATACCAGAGGCATAGACACTTAGAATAAAAAAGAGGCCTTTTTAAATTAAATATACCAGAGGCATAGACACTTAGAATAAAAAAGAGGCCTTTTTAAATTAAATATACCAGAGGCATAGACACTTAGAATAAAATAGAGGCCTTTTTAAATTAAATATACCAGTAGAAAAGACACTTTGAGTAAAAAAGGCCATTTTAAATAAAATATACCATGGCCAAATGAACTTAGAATAAAAGAGGAGAGTTTAGTTTAAATTATACCATGGTTAAATGCTGTTAGAAAAAAAGTGCACAGTTTAATCTTATTTGGAAGGCGCATTGACTCTTAAAGTCCACAAGATGTCACCGGTACTCCATCGTTTTTTTTTCTGTTATACCATATGTACGTGCCACTGGGTGGACCCTCCAGACACCTCAGCCTAGTTGAAGTGTCCGATGAAGGTGCACTCATCTGGGCATGAGGTAAAGTTATTATACCAACATCATGTGGAGGTTTTCAAGTCAGAAATTGCACAAAGTCCCTAAATATACCAGAAGCATGGAGTTTTATGAGTGAATTAGTCTATGTCCCTTACTTTGTTAGACCATACACAAGATATTTTCTTCAGGAAATGCACAGAGTCCAATGCTATAACATTGCCAGGTGGTGGCTTTAAGGGAAAAAAAGCATAAAAGTGTCCGAAAAACATGCTCTTTAGCTCGGGTACATCCCCAGGATCAAGAAAAATTGTCAGTTTTTTTTTCTATCTTGCTTAGAAATAGGTGTAAATTGACTCTGAAGTGTCATATCAGGCAATGCACAGAGTCCTTAAATATACCAGTAGCATGAGGTTTTTGTTGGAAATTAGTCTATTTCCCTTCCTGAGTTATACCTTATACAAGTAGTAATCTTCAGGCAATGCACAGAGTCCTTAAATTTACCAGTAGCATGAGGTTTTTGTTGGAAATTAGTCTATTTCCCTTCCTGAGTTAGACCATATACAAGTAGTAATCTTCAGGCAATGCACAGAGTCCTTAAATTTACCAGTAGCATGAGGTTTTTGTTGGAAATTAGTCTATTTCCCTTCCTGAGTTAGACCATATACAAGTAGTAATCTTCAGGCAATGCACAGAGTCCTTAAATTTACCAGTAGCATGAGGTTTTTGTTGGAAATTAGTCTATTTCCCTTCCTGAGTTAGACCATATACAAGTAGTAATCTTCAGGCAATGCACAGAGTCCTTAAATATACCAGCAGCAGGTGGTGGCTTTTAGTGAAAAAAGCATAAAAGTGTCCAAAAAACATGCTCTTTAGCTCAGGTACATCCCCAGGATCAAGAAAAATTGTCAGTTTTTTTCTCTATCTTGCTTAGAAATAGGTGTAAATCCAGTCTGAAGTGTCTGATCAGAAAATGCACTAAGTCCATTTTTTCTGTTATACCATACGCATTTGCCACTGGGTGGCTCCTCCAGACACATCTGTCCACTTGGAGTGTCCAATGAAGGTGCACTCATCTGGGCATGAGGTAAAGTTATTAAGCTTCCTTAATAGAACACACCTGGTCCCTAATCAAGAGGGCGGGAAAGGCACATTCCACATTGCGCATTGCGTGTTCCGTATTGCAGCCATCCCTAAGCAGTAGGTCGCGCTGGGATTGCTCATTGCGTATTGCGTGTTCCGTATTGCAGCCATCCCTAAGCAGTAGGTCGCGCTGGGATTGCTCATTGCGTATTGCGCATTGCGTGTTCCGTATTGCAGCCATCCCTAAGCAGTAGGTCGCGCTGGGATTGCACATTGCGTATTGCGTGTTCCGTATTCCGACCATCCCTATTTAAGGGTTAGGCGCTGTTAAGATTTTTCAAAGTCCAAGAATATACCAGCAGCATAGACACTTAGAATAAAAAAGAGGCCGTTTTAAATAAAATATACCAGTAGCATAGACACTTAGAATAAAATAGAGGCCTTTTTAAATTAAATATACCAGAGGCATAGACACTTAGAATAAAATAGAGGCCTTTTTAAATTAAATATACCAGAGGCATAGACACTTAGACTAAAATAGAGGCCGTTTTAAATAAAATATACCAGTAGCATAGACACTTAGACTAAAATAGAGACCTTTTTAAATTAAATATACCAGAGGCATAGACACTTAGAATAAAATAGAGGCCTTTTTAAATTAAATATACCAGAGGCATAGACACTTAGAATAAAATAGAGGCCTTTTTAAATTAAATATACCAGAGGCATAGACACTTAGAATAAAATAGAGGCCTTTTTAAATTAAATATACCAGAGGCATAGACACTTAGAATAAAATAGAGGCCTTTTTAAATTAAATATACCAGAGGCATAGACACTTAGAATAAAAAAGAGGCCTTTTTAAATTAAATATACCAGAGGCATAGACACTTAGAATAAAATAGAGGCCTTTTTAAATTAAATATACCAGAGGCATAGACACTTAGAATAAAAAAGAGGCCTTTTTAAATTAAATATACCAGAGGCATAGACACTTAGAATAAAAAAGAGGCCTTTTTAAATTAAATATACCAGAGGCATAGACACTTAGAATAAAATAGAGGCCTTTTTAAATTAAATATACCAGTAGAAAAGACACTTTGAGTAAAAAAGGCCATTTTTAAATAAAATATACCATGGCCAAATGAACTTAGAATAAAAGAGGAGAGTTTAGTTTAAATTATACCATGGTTAAATGCTGTTAGAAAAAAAGTGCACAGTTTAATCTTATTTGGAAGGCGCATTGACTCTTAAAGTCCACAAGATGTCACCGGTACTCCATCGTTTTTTTTCTGTTATACCATATGTACGTGCCACTGGGTGGACCCTCCAGGACACCTCAGCCTAGTTGAAGTGTCCGATGAAGGTGCACTCATCTGGGCATGAGGTAAAGTTATTATACCAACATCATGTGGAGGTTTTCAAGTCAGAAATTGCACAAAGTCCCTAAAATATACCAGAAGCATGGAGTTTTATGAGTGAATTAGTCTATGTCCCTTACTTTGTTAGACCATACACAAGATATTTTCTTCAGGAAATGCACAGAGTCCAATGCTATAACATTGCCAGGTGGTGGCTTTAAGGGAAAAAAGCATAAAAGTGTCCGAAAAAACATGCTCTTTAGCTCGGGTACATCCCCAGGATCAAGAAAAATTGTCAGTTTTTTTTTTCTATCTTGCTTAGAAATAGGTGTAAATTGACTCTGAAGTGTCATATCAGGCAATGCACAGAGTCCTTAAATATACCAGTAGCATGAGGTTTTTGTTGGAAATTAGTCTATTTCCCTTCCTGAGTTATACCTTATACAAGTAGTAATCTTCAGGCAATGCACAGAGTCCTTAAATTTACCAGTAGCATGAGGTTTTTGTTGGAAATTAGTCTATTTCCCTTCCTGAGTTAGACCATATACAAGTAGTAATCTTCAGAATATGCACAAAGTCCATAAATATACCAGCAGCACGAAGTTTTCAAGTGGAAAATATTCTATGTCGCTTCATTTGGTATACCATAGGCGTCAGTTTTCGGCGAAAATAATTCTATGTCGATAAAAATGTTATACCATACGTATGATTTTGTGTTCAAAAATCGCACTATGTTCCAATTTTGACCAAGGGGTGGATCATCCAGAGGCCTCGATCCTCTGACAGTGCCCGCCGAATGTGCACCCAGACGGACATGCATCTCATTCCCCCTGTCTGGATGATTTTATGAATGGGTGATATGCAAACACCTACCATCAGGTATATAGGGGAGAGGGTCTTCTGAAAGCCACATATATGGTATACCATAAATGAAGACAAGGATTATGGCGCACGCTTTGCCCGACCAAAGGTCACTCCCTGGGCATTTTAGAGGATTTGAGAGGCCTCTTTATGGATCTCACAAATGATCCATGCATGGAATTTTGCACACTTTATCCGAATAAAGTGCACTTTTGGGCTTATGAGAGTAGGTTGGTATGCCTCTCTCTGGATGTGAGGAAGGATCCAGGAATAAAGGCATGTAATGCCACACAATTTATCCGACTAAATGACACTCTTGGGCTTATGAGAGAGGATGAGGGGCCTCTCTGTGGATGTCAGAAAGGCTCCATGCATGAAAGCATGTAATGTCACACACTTTATCCGATTAAAGTGTACATGTTGGGCTTATGATTAAGCATGAGGGCCCTATATGTGGATGTCAGAAAGGTTCCAGGCTTAAAGGCATGTAATGTCACACACTTTATCCGATTAAAGTGTACATGTTGGGCTTATGATTAAGCATGAGGGCCCTATATGTGGATGTCAGAAAGGTTCCAGGCTTAAAGGCATGTAATGTCACACACTTTATCCGATTAAAGTGCACATTTGGGCTTATGATTAAGCATGAGGGCCCTATGTGTGGATGTCAGAAAGGCTCCATGCATGAAAGCATGTAATGCCACACACTTTATCCGATTAAAGTGCACATTTGGGCTTATGATTAAGCATGAGGGCCCTATGTGTGGATGTCAGAAAGGCTCCATGCATGAAAGCATGTAATGCCACACACTTTATCCGATTAAAGTGTACATGTTGGGCTTATGATTAAGCATGAGGGCCCTATATGTGGATGTCAGAAAGGTTCCAGGCTTAAAGGCATGTAATGTCACACACTTTATCCGATTAAAGTGCACATTTGGGCTTATGATTAAGCATGAGGGCCCTATGTGTGGATGTCAGAAAGGCTCCATGCATGAAAGCATGTAATGCCACACACTTTATCCGATTAAAGTGCACATTTGGGCTTATGATTAAGCATGAGGGCCCTATGTGTGGATGTCAGAAAGGCTCCATGCATGAAAGCATGTAATGTCACACACTTTATCCGATTAAAGTGTACATGTTGGGCTTATGAGAGTAGGTTGGTATGCCTCTCTCTGGATGTGAGGAAGGATCCAGGAATAAAGGCATGTAATGCCACACAATTTATCCGACTAAATGACACTCTTGGGCTTATGAGAGAGGATGAGGGGCCTCTCTGTGGATGTCAGAAAGGCTCCATGCATGAAAGCATGTAATGTCACACACTTTATCCGATTAAAGTGCACATTTGGGCTTATGATTAAGCATGAGGGCCCTATGTGTGGATGTCAGAAAGGCTCCATGCATGAAAGCATGTAATGTCACACACTTTATCCGATTAAAGTGTACATGTTGGGCTTATGATTAAGCATGAGGGCCCTATGTGTGGATGTCAGAAAGGCTCCATGCATGAAAGCATGTAATGTCACACACTTTATCCGATTAAAGTGTACATGTTGGGCTTATGATTAAGCATGAGGGCCCTATATGTGGATGTCAGAAAGGTTCCAGGCTTAAAGGCATGTAATGCCACACACTTTATCCGTTTAAAGTGCACGCTTCGGCTTAAGAGAGGAGTTGAGAGGCCTCTCCCTGGAAGTCACAGATGATCCAGGCCTGCAATGGCAGACACTATATCACTTTATCCGAGTAAGAGGCTCCCTCTGAGCAAAGTAGGGGGGGAGTGAGGCCCCCCCCGGAGGTCTGAAAAGATCCAGGCCTTTAAATGACACGGGCTGTGCCCGAGCAAAGTGCCCACGCTGGGCAAGGGTGGAGGCGTGATGCTCCCCCTTATGGAGGTCGTCCTACCTCCATCCTCACGTAATGTATTTCGACCTGTGCGTATCCGGAGGGTGCTATGCGCAAGCCCGGAAGATGCTGGTTTCGGCTGGCCTTACCGGATCCAATGGTATAGCACCTAGGTGCGCTCTAAGGCCGTAAACCCCCCCCATGTGTTTGAGAATGGTAGGTGTTATACCATTGCCACGAACCACTTATTGAATCAGCCATGCCCTTTCGGCAATCGAGTCTCAGAGGTGTGTCCGAGGGAAGATTTGCCTTGGCGGGCATGGCTGTCTGGCATCTCCCCGACCCTGGAGGAATGCGCTAACGGTGTAATGCAAACACCTACCAGCAGGTATATAGGGGAGCATGCTTTCTGAGCCTTATATGATTGTACCATAATAAGGATCAGAAGAAAGGCAGTGCGTTAAGGTGAACTAGCCCGACTCTAATGCACCTTGACGGCTTAAGGGGAGGGATAAGTGACCCCTGCTGATGGAGGTCAAAGACATCCGTGTCTCTCAGGCCTTCGAACCACTGCTTGCGCCCGACCGAAATGCCACTGCTGGGCATGGGTGTAAGAGTGGTGACCCCCCTTATGGAGGTCTGTCCAACCTCCAGCCTGCATGCTCCACCTCGGCCTGTGCGTATCCGGAGGGTGCTGTGCGCAAGCCCGGAAGATGCTGGTTTCGGCTGGCCTTACCGGATCCAATGGCACAGTACCTAGGTGCGCTCTAAGACCGTTATCCGAACCCAAGTCCGCCAGGGGTTTTTCTGTTATACCAGTAGCATCGACCATCACTTTGATCAGCCAGGCCTTTTCGGGGGTCGAGCGTCCGAGGTGTGTCCGAGGGAAGATTTGCCTTGGCGGGCATGGCTGGCGAGTACCTCCCCGGCCGTGGAGGAAAACGCATACGGTGCATTGCAAACACCTACCAGCAGGTATATAGGAGAGCATGTCTCTTGAGTTCATCCTAACCTTATAATGGTTATCCCATTCATAAGGCCTGGATGCAAGGCGGTGCGTGAAGGTAACATTAGCCTGACTCTAACACTTTCACCGGTTAGGGGTGGAGTGGTGACCCCCCTAACACTGGAGGTCTCGCCGACCTCCAGGCACCAGCCTCACATGCTCTACCTCGGCCTGTGCGTATCCGGAGGGTGCTGTGCGCAAGCCCGGAAGATGCTGGTTTCGGCTGGCCTTACCGGATCCAATGGCACAGTACCTAGGTGCGCTCTAAGACCGTTATCCGAACCCAAGTCCGCCAGGGGTTTTTCAGTTATACCAGTAGCATCGACCATCACTTGGTTCAGCCAGGCCTTTTCAGGGGTCGAGCGTCCGAGGTGTGTCCGAGGGAAGATTTGCCTTGGCGGGCATGGCTGGCGAGAACCTCCCCGGCCGTGGAGGAAAACGCGTACGGTGGATTGCAAAAACCTACCAGCAGGTTTTTAGGGAGAGCGTCAATCTCGAGGGCGTTCGGAGCTCTCCCGATCTATTGGCATACGATGCCCGCCAGGGGTTAGGCTCTCGGGTTACCACTTAAGGTTTCTCCCTGTCATAAGAAAGACAACCGGTCAAACCAATGCGCAATGTACAATGAGGTGCGAGCTCATATCCTATATATTGCTCAGAGCCGCAACCTCGGTGCGACATACCTAGGTACAGGAATAGGGCGAGAGGTGGATGCGCTCCTTCAGGACGGGTAGGTCGGCAGCCTCTCGGGTATGATCGTTCACCAACGAAAGCTGTACAAAAGGGGTGACTGCGCTCATTGAGGACGGCAGCCTCAACATGACATACCTATCAAAAACTCTCCCATGAGGTGTGTGCGCTCCTTCAGGATGGGAGGTCGGCAGCCTCGGTATGATCATGATGACCGAGACACAGGCCTTGGGTTGGGCCTAGGGTTGAAGCCTTCTGTGCCGCCCGGGTAGTTCCTCCCCAAACCAGCGGGCATGCCTCTATGGGGGGGCCTCGGTCTGAAAAGACACGATCCTCACCCGGAACCGTCTGAGGGAAGCGTTGAAGGCCGGTCTGTCTACACAGGTGTCCGCTATCGGCGTCCATGGTGTACGGGTGAGAGCCAGCAGTGGATCGGGTTAGTTCAACACATGCTTGGCCTCACCCCGCCTGGTCACGGAATCACTCATTTCTCGGTTACGTCCCACAGTAGCGCGCGCG
>NW_027507473.1:0-7500 GCF_052324685.1 Brachyhypopomus gauderio
AGGACTCTGTGCATTGCCTGAAGATTACTACTTGTATATGGTCTAACTCAGGAAGGGAAATAGACTAATTTCCAACAAAAACCTCATGCTACTGGTAAATTTAAGGACTCTGTGCATTGCCTGAAGATTACTACTTGTATATGGTCTAACTCAGGAAGGGAAATAGACTAATTTCCAACAAAAACCTCATGCTACTGGTAAATTTAAGGACTCTGTGCATTGCCTGAAGATTACTACTTGTATATGGTCTAACTCAGGAAGGGAAATAGACTAATTTCCAACAAAAACCTCATGCTACTGGTAAATTTAAGGACTCTGTGCATTGCCTGAAGATTACTACTTGTATAAGGTATAACTCAGGAAGGGAAATAGACTAATTTCCAACAAAAACCTCATGCTACTGGTATATTTAAGGACTCTGTGCATTGCCTGATATGACACTTCAGAGTCAATTTACACCTATTTCTAAGCAAGATAGAAAAAAAAACTGACAATTTTTCTTGATCCTGGGGATGTACCCGAGCTAAAGAGCATGTTTTTCGGACACTTTTATGCTTTTTTCCCTTAAAGCCACCACCTGGCAATGTTATAGCATTGGACTCTGTGCATTTCCTGAAGAAAATATCTTGTGTATGGTCTAACAAAGTAAGGGACATAGACTAATTCACTCATAAAACTCCATGCTTCTGGTATATTTAGGGACTTTGTGCAATTTCTGACTTGAAAACCTCCACATGATGTTGGTATAATAACTTTACCTCATGCCCAGATGAGTGCACCTTCATCGGACACTTCAACTAGGCTGAGGTGTCTGGAGGGTCCACCCAGTGGCACGTACATATGGTATAACAGAAAAAAAACGATGGAGTACCGGTGACATCTTGTGGACTTTAAGAGTCAATGCGCCTTCCAAATAAGATTAAACTGTGCACTTTTTTTCTAACAGCATTTAACCATGGTATAATTTAAACTAAACTCTCCTCTTTTATTCTAAGTTCATTTGGCCATGGTATATTTTATTTAAAATGGCCTTTTTTACTCAAAGTGTCTTTTCTACTGGTATATTTAATTTAAAAAGGCCTCTATTTTATTCTAAGTGTCTATGCCTCTGGTATATTTAATTTAAAAAGGCCTCTTTTTTATTCTAAGTGTCTATGCCTCTGGTATATTTAATTTAAAAAGGCCTCTTTTTTATTCTAAGTGTCTATGCCTCTGGTATATTTAATTTAAAAAGGCCTCTATTTTATTCTAAGTGTCTATGCCTCTGGTATATTTAATTTAAAAAGGCCTCTTTTTTATTCTAAGTGTCTATGCCTCTGGTATATTTAATTTAAAAAGGCCTCTATTTTATTCTAAGTGTCTATGCCTCTGGTATATTTAATTTAAAAAGGCCTCTATTTTATTCTAAGTGTCTATGCCTCTGGTATATTTAATTTAAAAAGGCCTCTATTTTATTCTAAGTGTCTATGCCTCTGGTATATTTAATTTAAAAAGGCCTCTATTTTATTCTAAGTGTCTATGCCTCTGGTATATTTAATTTAAAAAGGTCTCTATTTTAGTCTAAGTGTCTATGCTACTGGTATATTTTATTTAAAACGGCCTCTATTTTAGTCTAAGTGTCTATGCCTCTGGTATATTTAATTTAAAAAGGCCTCTATTTTATTCTAAGTGTCTATGCCTCTGGTATATTTAATTTAAAAAGGCCTCTATTTTATTCTAAGTGTCTATGCTACTGGTATATTTTATTTAAAACGGCCTCTTTTTTATTCTAAGTGTCTATGCTGCTGGTATATTCTTGGACTTTGAAAAATCTTAACAGCGCCTAACCCTTAAATAGGGATGGTCGGAATACGGAACACGCAATACGCAATGTGCAATCCCAGCGCGACCTACTGCTTAGGGATGGCTGCAATACGGAACACGCAATGCGCAATACGCAATGAGCAATCCCAGCGCGACCTACTGCTTAGGGATGGCTGCAATACGGAACACGCAATACGCAATGAGCAATCCCAGCGCGACCTACTGCTTAGGGATGGCTGCAATACGGAACACGCAATGCGCAATGTGGAATGTGCCTTTCCCGCCCTCTTGATTAGGGACCAGGTGTGTTCTATTAAGGAAGCTTAATAACTTTACCTCATGCCCAGATGAGTGCACCTTCATTGGACACTCCAAGTGGACAGATGTGTCTGGAGGAGCCACCCAGTGGCAAATGCGTATGGTATAACAGAAAAAATGGACTTAGTGCATTTTCTGATCAGACACTTCAGACTGGATTTACACCTATTTCTAAGCAAGATAGAGAAAAAAACTGACAATTTTTCTTGATCCTGGGGATGTACCTGAGCTAAAGAGCATGTTTTTTGGACACTTTTATGCTTTTTTCACTAAAAGCCACCACCTGCTGCTGGTATATTTAAGGACTCTGTGCATTGCCTGAAGATTACTACTTGTATATGGTCTAACTCAGGAAGGGAAATAGACTAATTTCCAACAAAAACCTCATGCTACTGGTAAATTTAAGGACTCTGTGCATTGCCTGAAGATTACTACTTGTATATGGTCTAACTCAGGAAGGGAAATAGACTAATTTCCAACAAAAACCTCATGCTACTGGTAAATTTAAGGACTCTGTGCATTGCCTGAAGATTACTACTTGTATATGGTCTAACTCAGGAAGGGAAATAGACTAATTTCCAACAAAAACCTCATGCTACTGGTAAATTTAAGGACTCTGTGCATTGCCTGAAGATTACTACTTGTATAAGGTATAACTCAGGAAGGGAAATAGACTAATTTCCAACAAAAACCTCATGCTACTGGTATATTTAAGGACTCTGTGCATTGCCTGATATGACACTTCAGAGTCAATTTACACCTATTTCTAAGCAAGATAGAAAAAAAAACTGACAATTTTTCTTGATCCTGGGGATGTACCCGAGCTAAAGAGCATGTTTTTCGGACACTTTTATGCTTTTTTCCCTTAAAGCCACCACCTGGCAATGTTATAGCATTGGACTCTGTGCATTTCCTGAAGAAAATATCTTGTGTATGGTCTAACAAAGTAAGGGACATAGACTAATTCACTCATAAAACTCCATGCTTCTGGTATATTTAGGGACTTTGTGCAATTTCTGACTTGAAAACCTCCACATGATGTTGGTATAATAACTTTACCTCATGCCCAGATGAGTGCACCTTCATCGGACACTTCAACTAGGCTGAGGTGTCTGGAGGGTCCACCCAGTGGCACGTACATATGGTATAACAGAAAAAAAACGATGGAGTACCGGTGACATCTTGTGGACTTTAAGAGTCAATGCGCCTTCCAAATAAGATTAAACTGTGCACTTTTTTTCTAACAGCATTTAACCATGGTATAATTTAAACTAAACTCTCCTCTTTTATTCTAAGTTCATTTGGCCATGGTATATTTTATTTAAAATGGCCTTTTTTACTCAAAGTGTCTTTTCTACTGGTATATTTAATTTAAAAAGGCCTCTATTTTATTCTAAGTGTCTATGCCTCTGGTATATTTAATTTAAAAAGGCCTCTTTTTTATTCTAAGTGTCTATGCCTCTGGTATATTTAATTTAAAAAGGCCTCTTTTTTATTCTAAGTGTCTATGCCTCTGGTATATTTAATTTAAAAAGGCCTCTATTTTATTCTAAGTGTCTATGCCTCTGGTATATTTAATTTAAAAAGGCCTCTTTTTTATTCTAAGTGTCTATGCCTCTGGTATATTTAATTTAAAAAGGCCTCTATTTTATTCTAAGTGTCTATGCCTCTGGTATATTTAATTTAAAAAGGCCTCTATTTTATTCTAAGTGTCTATGCCTCTGGTATATTTAATTTAAAAAGGCCTCTTTTTTATTCTAAGTGTCTATGCCTCTGGTATATTTAATTTAAAAAGGCCTCTATTTTTTTTCTAAGTGTCTATGCCTCTGGTATATTTTATTTAAAACGGCCTCTATTTTTTTCTAAGTGTCTATGCCTCTGGTATATTTAATTTAAAAAGGCCTCTATTTTTTTCTAAGTGTCTATGCCTCTGGTATATTTAATTTAAAAAGGCAATACGGAACACGCAATGCGCAATGTGGAATGTGCCTTTCCCGCCCTCTTGATTAGGGACCAGGTGTGTTCTATTAAGGAAGCTTAATTAGCATCACAGCGGCTTGAAGATGGCAGGCAGACAGACGGTAAGTACCGCATTTCGGGCATTTTAAAACTAAATTAATCATATAAATTATAACTAATTTTGTCTCTTTTTTTCACTATCTTTGGCAGAAATGTCCAATGTGTAAAGTTAAGTGCACTAGGCTGAAAAAACACTTAAAAACGGTTCATGAAATCGATGACAAGGAGACCGGTTTGATAGCTAGGCTGGCTAGCAATCGTTGTTCAGTACGGCTAGATTGTGAAATCTGTGACAAGAAGTCTTTGGTGAGGTTGGACATGCACTTAAGCTCTACCCATAATGTACACGGTACCCAAAAAATGAAAATGGTAGCCCAGGCGAAGCGACTTTTTATGGGCAAATTGTTAGAGAAATACCGTAAGACCCAGAGTTCAAAAGACAGTGTAGCCTGTGAGACACCCGAGGAAACTGGTGACAGCCAAACTACATTTAACCCAGAGCCGGACACGTCTGAAGGGTCAAACTGTGATGGCCATGCCGTGGAAGAACCGGCATCCAGCCATTCTGAGTACGAGGCGGTGGGTTCACCATCAAGCTCAAGCGATTCTGAGGCCGAAGGCAACACACTTAGGAAGGGGAGGCATTTGATCTTACCCGAAGCTTTGGAAGGAACCAGGGTGGAAGTGGCCCTAGACGACTACCAGGCCTTTCACGTACGCTCTAATCCCACAGTGAAAGACTCAGAAAACGGCCAACAAAGAAGGACGCACGCCCTAAAATTCATTCTCCACATGGCCGAAGACACAAGCAAGCACGACTTCCATAGCCTTAAATTCATCCACAACCTGGAGAGACTAAGACAGTGGCCGTCTGCTCTGATCCAAAGCAAGTATAGCCACCCTACGGTACATATCATGCTTATAAACGCTATGTCTTTTATAAAGCACGCACGAGCCTTCCACCTGGACACACTGGGCCTTCAAACACACCAGATCAAACAGATACTCCTTCAAATCAAAAAGCTACTGAAGGATCACACTAGACATATGAGATGCCACCGGCAGGCAGTGAGAAGACTTAAATCAAGTATGTTGACATCCACATGCACATTCTGGAGAAATTACATCCATATGCATATGGTATAACCTTTGACTTATCCACTTACAGAACAACTAAAATCCACCCAGGATTTTGAGAGATTTATGAAGATAGCAGTAGTGGAAATACCCAGGCTCATAGGTGAGTGCCATAATACAGACATATCAAGCCCGCAACAGGTGCACATTTATAGGCATACATGTTTTAAACATGGTGGTTTTATCTTCCAGACCAGATGAGGGAGGAGGCCAGAGACGACACATATTGCCTCTTACAAGGGTATCTGACAGGGTATCTCGGGATGGTAACAGGCCATAGACCTGTGGTTCTTTACAATATGACCAAGGACCAAGTAGACAACGCAGACCAAGATGACAAAGGCCGTACAGTCGTCTGGGTAAGCCCACATAAGTCCACCTTACCCCCGCCACACACAGTAACATGAGAGGCATGGGTCTTTTGTAACATCCATATTTCCCCAGGTTGATCGACACAAAACGGACAGGAGATACGGCTCGGCATACCTCGCCCTGATGCCTGAAGAGGCTACATGGTTAAGAGCCATGGCTGACATCTCTTACTGCTATGGAGACAAAAAGTGCTTGTATGTCTTTCAGAGTCAAGGGAAAAAAATGACCAAAATTACCCACCTCTTTCAAAGGGCATGGAAACATGCAGGCATGGATGGACCTATCGGGTTTACCATAATCCGAACATCAGTCAGTAACCAAGTCAGACATCTCAGCACTGAGAACCGCATGTTAGTTTGTAAAAGCATGTGCCATACCATGGAGACTGCAGATCGGTTCTATGCATCTATACCTACCCTGAGTGATGCATTCAGGGTAAGAGAACTCAGAATGCAGGCATTGGATGAACCAATAAAAGGTTGAAAGAGTTATTCGTCTCTGTGTCTATTTAAAACATCCAGAAAATCATCATTCTGTATAAAATACATTGCCTAAAAAGGTGCACTAAGAGCCGGCCACACACAGTAGGATGAGAGCCCTGGATGATTTAATACATCCAGAAAATCATCATTCTGTATAAAATACATTGCCTAAAAAGGTGCACTAAGAGCCGGCCACACACAGTAGGATGAGAGCCCTGGATGATTTAATACATCCAGAAAATCATCATTCTGTATAAAATACATTGCCTAAAAAGGTGCACTAAGAGCCGGCCACACACAGTAGGATGAGAGCCCTGGATGATTTAATACATCCAGAAAATCATCATTCTGTATAAAATACATTGCCTAAAAAGGTGCACTAAGAGCCGGCCACACACAGTAGGATGAGAGCCCTGGATGATTTAATACATCCAGAAAATCATCATTCTGTATAAAATACATTGCCTAAAAAGGTGCACTAAGAGCCGGCCACACACAGTAGGATGAGAGCCCTGGATGATTTAATACATCCAGAAAATCATCATTCTGTATAAAATACATTGCCTAAAAAGGTGCACTAAGAGCCGGCCACACACAGTAGGATGAGAGCCCTGGATGATTTAATACATCCAGAAAATCATCATTCTGTATAAAATACATTGCCTAAAAAGGTGCACTAAGAGCCGGCCACACACAGTAGGATGAGAGCCCTGGATGATTTAATACACATCCAGAAAATCATCATTCTGTATAAAATACATTGCCTAAAAAGGTGCACTAAGAGCCGGCCACACACAGTAGGATGAGAGCCCTGGATGATTTAATACATCCAGAAAATCATCATTCTGTATAAAATACATTGCCTAAAAAGGTGCACTAAGAGCCGGCCACACACAGTAGGATGAGAGCCCTGGATGATTTAATACATCCAGAAAATCATCATTCTGTATAAAATACATTGCCTAAAAAGGTGCACTAAGAGCCGGCCACACACAGTAGGATGAGAGCCCTGGATGATTTAATACATCCAGAAAATCATCATTCTGTATAAAATACATTGCCTAAAAAGGTGCACTAAGAGCCGGCCACACACAGTAGGATGAGAGCCCTGGATGATTTAATACATCCAGAAAATCATCATTCTGTATAAAATACATTGCCTAAAAAGGTGCACTAAGAGCCGGCCACACACAGTAGGATGAGAGCCCTGGATGATTTAATACATCCAGAAAATCATCATTCTGTATAAAATACATTGCCTAAAAAGGTGCACTAAGAGCCGGCCACACACAGTAGGATGAGAGCCCTGGATGATTTAATACATCCAGAAAATCATCATTCTGTATAAAATACATTGCCTAAAAAGGTG